>NW_022281807.1:0-9594 GCF_004355925.1 Anarrhichthys ocellatus | reverse complement strand
GATTAATTCCCTAGGAGGAGTTCGTTAAAGTCCAGCGCCTGGAAATGACAATTACGAGACATTTGCACAGTAGCTTATTTTGACAGTGTTTTGTCAGCTTTTTAAAAATTTAAGATGAGCAAGAAGCAGGAAAAGTCTTTTTTTTTCTTTTGGTATACTTCAAAATACATATTTGTGGGACTGTTCTATTGCATTGACTGAGGTCAGGCTGGTATATATTTGCACCTGTTAGTTGTGTTATACAGGTTTTAGGCTAACAGCTAACACAATTATTGTTCTCAGACACCTTAGAACTTCTATATTGAAAGACTTTTATTTTTTTAAGTATTGTCTCATGTGAAGCCATTTTTTGTATAGAAGTTCCAAATAAATGAAGAAAATTATCAAATTTAATGAAGTACAGTATTGTAATTTAAAACCTTTACTTCCTTAAATTTACAGAACAATTACTGTCTCATTATACATACCATTACCCTGATATGAATTGAAATGTACCATGATAAAATACTTTAGCCATATCGCCCAGCCCGAAAATGAAGCTGTTCAAACAAGAGTGTGAAACACACTCTCAACAGATAGTTTAGGCGGCTAAAACTCACTGCAGTTAGTTGGCAAATTGTCTTAAAAGTAAACAAAAACAGAGCAATCTGAATTTTGAGCACTATGCAAGTCTTAAAACGTATGTTAAAAAATCCTATTAGATCCAAAACCAGAGTTGCAATGAGCAGAAGGCTCTAAAATCCCTGACACAGACATTAAAGTTCCGTCTTATTTGCCCAAATAAAGTGTCATGTATGGTCACTTGCAACTGGCACAAAGGAAGTGATGAATTGATCTGCCCGCCAGTCCTTCAAACTGCAAACAAATGTCACTTAAGTAAGGCAAAATGTGAAGCTGTCAAATACAGCTGTAAACTCCAAATACAGTTTTTGCACACACAGACAATGTAGATGGAAACTGATAAATAGGAAAGGTTGTATAGGCGCATGAGAGAAGTCATGAACTTGTCTCAGCTGTGCATGTTAGTGAGAAAAACAGGTGGAACACTGCGGCTGCCCTCAGCTGTGTGTGTGTGTGTTTTTTCTCAGTTCTCAGTGTCACAGTCTGCCACACTGTCTTGGAGGTGCTCCAACATCAGAGCATCTCTCCCTCATGTCATGATATTGGAAAACGGCATGCATATGTTTGAACCATCAAGAAAGTCATCGTATCCTGGGGATGAAAAAACGGCAAACATCCACAAACACTGACATCATAAAGATCCTGACCTCATCACAGAATAAAATATTGATCTACCAAAACAGGGAGCATCAACTCAAAGCTGCAAAAGGAGAAGCTAACATCAGGTGAAGCTTACTTTTCTCCGAAGAATTTCCTCCAGAACTCAGCTGCATCAGCTTTGGTGATCCTAAAAGTGTCCCCCTGGAACTGTCCTCCGGGAAAGATGGCTTTGATTTCAGCCAGCATGTGACTGAAGATCAGAGACAGCTTGGTCAGGTTCCTCCTGCAGAAAAGAGGCCAGAAGAGACAAGAAACCGTTATTACAGTCAACAGGTCGACATGGAAATGATTTACTGATAGAAACTGATCTTAGCCCATCACAAACAACTTAGTATGGAGATCAAATTTAAAGCAAATCTAAAAAAAACTGTATAAAACATGTCTCAAAAGTTGAGAAGATTAATCACAAAAAAGAGAGGCTTTAACAAAAAAGTAAATTGAAGGGTATGTGTCACACATCATATATCCCATCTGACACATGATAAAATAAAACTGAACATGAGAAACTGTCTGTGTTATATCACTCGGAATGTGTTGAAAATGAAACATGATGTGAGGAAGGTCACACTTCTGAAACTTGCTCGAATCAACTTGGTGCTGCTTGTTTCAAACCATCTTTGACTGAGTAGCACAAGCCCAAACCTTTAATAAAGTAAATATCATGTTGAGGTAAGTCACACTGTTGTCTTTGAAATGAAGAGGGGTGCCAGTCAGAGTCACATCTGACAGATAACATTTATAAAATAGAAAGAAAATAGCTTAGTCAAACCATACGATACAATAAAGCAAATAGCCAGTAGCAATGAAATATAGCTCAACTAAAACCAAATAAAACCAGATAGAACACAGCTTCATTCACTTTTCAACAGGTGTACTGAACCAAGCAGTTCAAGAGTCTCTGAGTTCAGTCCACTCAGTGACTAGTCCGCTTTGTTTTCCCAAACAGTTCAGTTCCAATACTGTTCACAATCACAGTGAGAAAGGCAACTGAAAAGTCTGTTCAAATAACAAATAGCAGCATCTGTATTCACACTTGACAGTAACAGGGATTCTTTATAATATATACTGTATAATAGTTAGTCAGTCAGACAATAGTCAGGTTCACAGCGTCGGCCTTATCCAGGCTGAACTTTCAGTTGAAAGGTAAGAGACAGATTTTTCCAAATATTGCCCCTCGTCCACACCACCACCATCCACCCTTAGCTCTTATACCAACAAGGGCAATTTTGAATAAGCTGTTGGCCATTAGCCTTGTAGTGATAGAGATGGAGTCTGTAACAACCATTTCCAAATCCAGTGTTGTAGACACATCCAGGCCATGCTCTGTGAAGCATACAGTATACCCAATATTCAGGAGAGCAGAGGCCACTCCGAGGACGGAGGTGCTACAGCTTTTGCGCTAGCTAAATTTGAGTTGCTACAGCCGCTATGGTCCGTCTCCAAAGCTGGCACCCGCCCTCCTCCAGGCAAAGTAGTCTCCCAGCGGTGGGGAGTGAGGCAGAGGGACCGCGGGGTGTAATTATTTTCTCATTTATAGTCCGATTGACAATAAAAGCCAAAGTCAGTGCCCCATGCCATTACGCTATTTTCCAAGCTGCTGTAGATGTCATGAGGCTTTTGTCTTACGAACGTGGGTGTGGTTTCATCTCTCAGGCCCTTGCCCATTTTTTTTTACATTTTTCAAAATTGCACATTAAGTTTGCCGACAACACGACAAGTCATCGGCCTGATCACCAACGGTGTTGAGATGGCCTACAGAGAGGAGATCAGAGCCCTGACATCCTGGTGCCAGTGACTAGTACATATGGACAACAATACCCAATACTACCCAGTGTTGGCTTTAATGTGCACATTACAATAATACACCTGCACCTTGTCCTTGTTTACATTGTATTATTACTATAGGAGAATTATAAGTTGTAGTAACAAATCTAAACACAATCTCATATTGCATTATACTGCATTACTTTCACTGTATCAAAATATAAAAATGATACTATTACTACTTATTATTACTGTATATATGTTTTATTATGGTATTCTTTCATATTTCCATTACAGATATTTAACAGTGTTGTATAATTATTCAGCTATGCAGTAACATCAAACTGGTAGTGGTAGAGTCTTTATCAAATACTTCACTACGTAATTTGGTATTTTCCATCCTATTTCCATTCCATTTCTACAAGGTACAAATATGAATTTGCATTTAAATTGAATTAATAAAACAGAGCTGAGCACTGCCACAGAAGGAGAGATTATTAAAGACTTGAATTGTCAGAGCAATGTAGTTAAATATGTTTCACAGACATCAGAATTTGATGAAGTGTTGGTAGTGTGTTGTGAGAGTACTGCTGAAATGGCTAAGATATGGATAGTGGAGTTTGACCTAAAAACCCAGCAACCACATATAAGTTAGCATTATGGGGTGCGTTGTACATGGAGCACATCATTCAAACTTTTAATTCTTCTTTCGAACCTGCACAAAAACAGGCTACGTTTTGTTTATCGCAACTCAGTGCTTCACCGGTGTCACACAACAATTATTCTACTCAATCAATCATTTTAAGTAGTTCTGTGTTTGGGGTGACGGCTACTAATCTGCTGCCAAAAAATATTCCCCATATAAATAAATGTAAATTTAACGTTTGCTTCAAAACTATGGGTCACTGTGGAAACTACTTAAGCATTTCCTAAAATGAAACTTTAAAATGTATATCTTCAGTAGACTAAATTTACAGTGATCAGATGTAAAGAAAATTTAAAAAATGAACAACTAACTAACAGCAACATAATACTATCGTATAATCTTCACATGTTGCGTTGGCCTTGCTGTGCCACTAACCGGGGCTGGAAAGTCTTGTGAAAAGTTTGTTTATTGGATTAAATCCAAAAGGCCAGAAATGAGAAAATACGATTTGTTTTCTCGTTCCTGCCACTTTGGACGTAATCCATTTAACAAACACACGGACCCTGTACCTCCAACATGACCTGCCCTCCCATAGTGGACTTAGGACAGACTGGACACTACAGTAACTCACAATTGCTATCTGCCGGGGCTAACTGGTTAGCATTTCAATAGATAGCTCTGTCTTTGACACAACATATCAACCCTCAACCTCTTCACATTCCGTTGATAATGCTAGCACTTTTTACAAATGTTTTAAACTAAAATTCTGGCCAGATTTGACACATTCAACCTTTAAAATCACAGTGCATGTGAAATGCAGGTTTAGCAATCACATACTTACTTTCTGTAACAAAGGCTCAATGAAACAATTCAGATTTTTAAGAAAAATCTTAAATCAGTTACAACGTCAGCACTGCAGCACTGTCAAATCGTATGTGCTAGTGGAGCCTTGTTGAGTTTAATTTCCTGGTAATGCTGAGTAATGAGAGTGCCAATTAATGCAGCGCAACCATGTGTAACGACACTCGAAGGCATGGTGGTTAAGTCCTTCTGGTTTGAGAACACGGATTCCTCGTGATAATGTTCTAAAATAAAGGTAAATTATCAGTGAGGTCGGAGCTTCAGTGGTCTGTTTCCGGTGTCTCACATGAAAAGTGCCAGAAATTGATTGTCGTTATTTCTCCACTGTGTTGCAGAGCAAATGCACAGCACAAGTAGAAATTAAAACAAACTAAAAGTAATCACAAGTCATGTAAATAAGTCAAACTGTCTAAATTCACTTAACACAACTAGGATGAATCAAATACTGCACTTTTGGCTCCCAGGTTCAAGCATGCATCAATTAAAACCTTGCAGCATGTCTGAGCCACCGAGGCTGGTGAAAGGCAAAATCTTAAATTCAGTCATTTCATAGATAAATGAAGTCCCTGTAGAATCGTTGTAAACAGAAGTGTAATAAACAACAGCATCCATATCTGGGTCAGTCACTTGAACAAACCCTAACATAGCCACAAGGCTTTAGCAGCTGATCACTAATGCTTCCCTCTCCACCAAATAAAAAAACATGTTGAAAAACATGAATGTAAAAACTGCCATACTCCTACCTGCAACTCTCTCCCCCATCACCTCAGACATTCTTATTTAAATCTGCTTTTATTAGAATTGTTCTGATACCGATACCAGTATCAGAAATACCTCCGGTACTGCCCATAAATCTGGATCTGATATTGGCGAGTAGTTCATGCCAATATCATGTTGTCATGTAATTCATCAGCTCATTTACGCTACACGTGTCACTTGCTACCCATTCCGTACATCCTGCCCGCTCGGCACTGCACATGTGCAAACTAGTACGTGTGGACACTGTGTTCTATTTCTTCCCTGATAATGCTACATTGTGAACAACAAATCAGTGTTGAAATCATTCATATGATAACTTACTAAAAGTACCTCCTCATTTTTTGTGCATTTTCCTACGAAAGCCCAGCAACATCTGTCAATTTCGGCTTGTTACATGTATAAAGTCTTTTCAAAATAAATTTCCATCTTCACAGACAACTTAGTTGGCTTTAGGCAACAAAACTACTTAGGTTTAGGAAAGATTATGGTTTGGGTTGAAATAACAACAGAAGTAGCTTTTTTTGAGTATGGAAGTAAAGTGACAAATAAATCAAAGTTAACATCTCATTTCAAACGGGGCACGAACAACAGTCTCCTGGGTGAAGGACCAATTTCTGCTTGAGCCATCCAGCCCCCATTCCATCCCAGTGTGGGTTTTTGAGATCTTTATACATCCTGGTTCATGATTACGTGGATTACATACAAATTGATTTTGTGGGGTATCTACAAATTACAGCACATTCATTTCCGTAGGTATAGCTACGAACCCTGTATGAGAACGGCCTGTGAAATGGGCAAGAGGAGAGCTAGTTAATGTGAGCTATCAGCACAATTCTGCTTGGCTAAATAACGGAGCTAACAGAAGTTGTTACATTATGATGCGTTCAATCTCTATTCTGTAAAAATGAGTATTGGGCAAAGGTAAATTAAAATACCATCATGTGTTCAAAAGTAATCTTGTAAAATTTAGTTTTTGGTGAAAAACTAGAATAAATTCAGTTTTTTGTTTGAAGGAGATTTTTTCACAGCAATATAAAATAAATGTTTAACTTCCTAACTCTAGCTCATACTCAGAAAATACAAAGACTACAATTCCTTCAACAGAAAACATCAGATGCATTGTCTTCTTAGAGATCGGTCAGGATGTCAAATATTCCAGCGAGTTTTCTGTGCCCTGGCTGGCTGGCTGTGCACTGACAAAGCCAAGCCCGTCTCAGTAATTACATGCTCATGCTTTCATGCTCTCCAGTCAGCATTAGGCCTCTAATCAACTACGGACCAGCCAAAAACGCTACATTGAGATTCAGAGGAAAACACTGCAGATTCTTACACAACAGTAGTGATTTGAACTCAATTTCCAGCCTTGTTGGGCTCCACAAAGCACACAGACAAACAAACAAAAAGAGCATGCTGAGATGTATGCTGTATGTCATATCTGGTATACAGTATTACTCTTTGCTTATTGCATCATGAGACTGCACTGCTCACTGATGATGAGACAGATCTATTTTTGCAGCATCTCACTGGACCAAACTTTCAGAACAGATTGTATGTTCTAGTCCTCTGCAATAACATTCTACATGGTTTGGTTCGTTAGTCTTCCTCGTGTGTCCTTGCCATGCCCTGTGCCATTAGACTGGTTGTGTAATCTGCCTCGTTTGAAAGGCGCCCCAGGAAAGCCAGCCCATTCATTAGGGCTAATGTACTCAGAGTGGCCAGAAACTGTTGGCTGACTAACAAAGTTGTTACAGACATCCTTCAATGTTCATATAACTATAACCCATCCAACCCATGGACAGCTCCACATAGAACCATACAAAACAAAACAGGTTTCCACCAAAACATTCACTGAAAACACTCACGTTTCAGCTGCTTTTGAAATAAAATACAATCTTACAGTCAAACACTTTTACACCCAAAGCCCAAACTGGCTGATACCAGCCTACATGGTGTCACTTGGTGGTTGTGGTGACACCTGTACTTGTGCAGCTCAACCGCTCATTATCTCTTTTCCTACTGGTTTCCTGTCACCTGAACAAGATCACTATCCTCTGTCACAAACTGTTGCGCCTCCAGCTCACTGTGACAATGTACATTTCCCTCCAAAACATCTGGGCCACTTTTAGAGAAGTCTCCAAATAATGATCTGACTGTTAATAATGATGTACAAAAAATATACTAGAAAAGTTTCATCATAGTTTAATCTACTAGAATATGTCCCATGTTGACAACTAGTATGGATTCTTTTCTTTTTATGTTTAGAGCTGAATGAAGATACAAGCTTTGATCTAATAGGGCCAGTCTGGGTTTTCTACGTGTGCGTTGGTGTTTGGATGAGTTGGTGCAGCTGCCAGCAGAGATATGGTGAGAGCAGAGTGGCCATGAGGGACTGGAACGGCTTCACAAAAGGATCAGACACATGAGATGTCTGTCAGATATCTAACATGCTGCTGCTGATGCCATCAGGATGATTGGAGGCTGGCGGAGAACAAACAGCTGCTATGAGGCTGAAGAAGAAGGTACAGAGCGCAGAGGTGCTGGTTGAAAACACATAACAGGTCAAAGCAGAAAGGGGAAGGGAGGGGCACTCAGTGAAGTCACTGATTTTATCGTTTCTTGGGATTGTTATTAGCATCAATTATTTAGACAAATCATTTGTCACAGAAAAGAGCTACAGAACACTGTCCATTAAGACAGAGAGAACATGAGCCCCTAAAAGGCAATTCATTTAAAACTAAATGGATGTTGCATCTTCAATATGGTAAATTGGTACACGGATAGTAAGTGGTGTCTATAATGTCAATTCCTGGATGATGAATGTTCATCTGCAATTTTCTGCAGTGGCCTCAGTAATATTGTTTTTAAAATGTACTGAAGTAACATAACAAATGCCATCTTTATGTTTGAGTACAGTAAGTGAGGGCTGTCGGCACCTCACTTTATAAGCCTGCTGATGTCGTAATGGAGGCCTGTTGCTGCTCAACGAGAGGTTTGTTGTGGGGCAATGTTACAGGGGGCAATAGAATTGTATTAAGAATTATACAGTTTTAAAATGATTTTTTCCATGACCTTATAAAGGAATCTAGTACTGATAAGAAATGCAGACATTTAAATAAAAACTATTGTGATGTGTAATGATGTTATTATGGAAACTTTAGTTTCCAAATCACATAACTAAATGTAGACCGTTAAATTGGTTGATATTAGTTCATTGCATATATGTTATTATATAGTATTGTATCATATTTGTGAGTGTGTGGGTAACAAGAAATTGCAGACCACACTATGTTTGAGGATATTTAAAAACAGTGTCACTCTTAGTTTGTCCACTGACAAGTTGATATACCACTCAGTATGTGTCTCTGTCACAATTCTTTAAAAGATCAAATGTAAAGACTTTGAGAGGTGATTATGGCTGTATTTGTAATCCTTCAATAGGTTACAGCAGTTTAAGTAAACGTTGTGGTGAGTTGGTTCCCAGTTCATCGAGTCATAGAGGAAATACTCCATGGTCCATTCCACACAATGTGTGTCAGCATATTAAGAGAAAACCTGAGTCAGATAACAGTGAGTAAGCCTAGCAACGACCCTTACCACACACGCACACACACACACACCTCTGGTGCTCCACTTCCTCCCAATGTGGTTCTACTTTCTGGAAACATACTCATCTCAGTCTATAAAGCCATCCATGGGAACGTGTGACATCATCACTCGCTGTGACGTACTGACATGTGAGTTCTACAGAACTGATACCAAAGCACATCAAACATTAAAGTTTAAACATGTGGCTTCTAGAGATCATTTTGATTCATATAGTGAGCATTAAATAACAGGCTGCCTCATTTTAATTTGTCAGTTATGCTACAAAGTGGTTTAAGACAGTGAGAAAAAATATTATCCAACAGGAACACTTCCTGTCCTTTCAGCTCAGTAATCAACCACATCACTTCCATGCAAAGGTAAAGCCTAGTTCACACTACAAGACTTTAGAAAGATTTCCCCCAGATCAGAGCCAAATCCACGAGACGCGAGTCATGAGGCTCGCCGGTAACTCGCAGACCCATTCTAGACATTTAGCAGGCTAAATATCTGGACCTGTCGGGGGGGTCTGTCAGGAGCTATAGCCAATGAGAGCGCAGGACACGGGTTGAGGGGAAACCTGGCGGAGGGGTCGCCTGTACCTGTGTGCTTTGTGTTGCATTTGCAACACTGACCAAAGTCGTTGTTGCACCATGTGCGATGGATGCTTGCATGAATAAAAGTAACACAGTGATCTACAT
>NW_022281806.1:0-9607 GCF_004355925.1 Anarrhichthys ocellatus | reverse complement strand
AAGAGATACTTGGTCTGTTTGAAAGAACGATAGCAGAGTACGAGGAGGAAGTTTCCGCTTTAAAAGAGCAGAACGAGCGACAACGGAGACTACTGGACGCTGTTTTCAACCCTCAGCTGCGGTTACACAGAGCAGGTTGGTTCATTTTATTTATTAGGGCCCAAATCTGTATTGCCCCTCGCTGCGCGTTCGCGTCGGGACTCGGGGCTCTACAGGCGAGCGCGAGCACTTCTCCTCCAAGACCCGTTTGAGAGGAGAACTCTGGCGGAGAAAGAGCTGATCCCAGATCAACCTGACCTCACAATCAGACAGCAGACTAGCAAGCAGTACATGCGAAGCTTCTCCAGTACCTGTACGGTGTACACCAGGTTTGGCTAGCTGGATGCAGTCATGCTAATGCATTATTTAGCTTTTTAAAACAACGGGACAGATCCAGCACGGAAGGTAACGGGACTGAGGGATGAGGAGGTAAGGAAAGATGAGAACACCAGGGCACACATGGAGAACTCTGTCAGCTAGCCATATTAGGCAAAGTGAGCATCTTTTCTTCTACATAGTTGTCCTCAGTCTCATTTGCTTAACTTGGTCATGGAGGCATCAACATTTAATTGAGATGGTAAATTAACTGTGAAAACTCATCATAGCTTAATTTAACACCATTATTCATAATTACACTTCATGTTTACTTCTCCTGATCTTTACCTCTCTATAACAAGGTCCATAGGGGCATCTCAATAAATAAACATGTTATATTATATTATATTATATTTAGTGCTGGGCAATGATTACAATTTTTAATCTCATGAGTTTTCTGCCATTAATAACATTGTTATTGGCAAAATTCAATAATTAATTCAAAAGTAGTGTATTGCTCATTTTTATTCAAAAAGTACTGCTAAACATCGAACAAAAAGTTCGGAAATTCATGTTTGGTAGATTATTTCTCTGTTGTAACAATGCTTCTTGGCAATAAATGTTATACCGTTGGAAAGCCTGTTTATTTACCTTTCAGACGGTGCCCCATTTGTAAGGAACATGCATTTGTAGGATGAGCAGCACAGCTGAGTATGTGAGTTGCGCCCATGAAAAATTTGCCAAATCTTCTCTGCCAATGCCAAACAGCGTAATCTGCTGTTGCTATCGACTCTTGTTTGGTGGATTGGATGATTGAAGTCTATCAGTAACAAGAAAGAAACAAGACATATTGGCAATTTTACAATTTATTCATTGAACAAACAGGAGCCTCATTAGTGTGTGGAAGAACCATACACAGCCACAACAGCCTGGCACCTCCTCCTCATGCTGGTCACCAGCCTGCTCACACACTGCTGTGGGATGGCATTCCACTCCTCAAGCAGGATTTGTCGCAAGTCAGCCAACGTGGTTGTGTTGGTCACTCTGGCACGAACAGCTGGTCCCACAAGTGTTCACTTGGGTTGAGGTCAGGACTGTTGGCAGGACCATTCCATCCTCTCTACTCCCAAATTCTGGAGGTAGTCTCTGATAAACCGCTCTGTGGGGGCGAGCGTTATCCTCTTAGAGGATGGAGTTCGGTCCCAGACTGTGGAGAAATGGGATTGCCACTGGTTGCAGAATCTCATCTCGATATCTCTCTGTATTGAGATTGCCTCCAATGAAGACAAGCCTTGTTTTTCCAGTGATGGAGATGCCGCCCCACACATCACACTGCCTCCACCAAAAGGTGTTACTCTATCGGTGCAGCAATCAGCATAGCGTTCTCCCCGTCTTCTCCACACTTTGACCCTACGATCCAACTTCCTTAGACAGAATCTGGACTCATCGCTGAACATAACGTTCCTCCACATGTTCAGGTTCCAGTGCAGGTGTTGCCGACACCAGCGCAAACGGGCCTGACGGTCAATAGCAACAGCAGACTAAGCTGTTTGGCATTGGCAGAGAAGATTTGGCAAATTTTTCATACATCAGTATGTTCAGTATTGTATGAAATATAACTGGTATCTTTATGCATGGCAGTGGCACTAATACGCCATCACTCATTTTCGTTTCCACATTTATGTTTAAAAGAACATCAGTTTGAATAGCTTGTATGCATGATTATCATGCAATTGACAGACAATGTTGATATTGACATTGGTATCAGTTGACAAGGTATGTTTATAAAAGGCAGTAGCACGGCCACCCTACTCACTGTACCTTGCACATGTTTAAAATAAAAACATGAATATATGAACCTGTGAATTATTTGAATAGCTTAGTATTGAATGCACAATAAAGAGGTATGTTTATACATGGCACTAGGCCCAGTTTAATATAAAACACAATTTTATACAATATATATAGTCGGGGGTCCCTGCTCCATCTCTCTATAAGTTTGGGGGTCCTTGGCCTGAAAAACGTTGAAGATCCCTGCTTTACACAGTAGCAGTTAAAATACAGTTATGATTCTGATAATAGATATTCAGCCAGTGTTCACAACTTTATCTTCATGTGTGTAATAAATGCAATTTGAAATATACACCTTGAAAACTGCAAACCTATCTACGTCATGTTTTCTTTTTTTTTTTGTTGTTTGTTAAATTCTCAGTCATCATCATTTCCCTTTATGCCTCTTGGCATGTAGGGCAGCAACAAAAGTCTTCCACTCCTGTCTGTCCTGGGCGAGTCGCTGGATGGTGCCCCATGAGTGGTTTAGGCTCTGCATCTCCTTCTCCACTGTTCTTCTCCATGTGTTTCTTGGTCGGCCTCTTTTTCTTTTCCCTTCTGGTGTCCAATGTAAGGCTGTTCTTGTAATATCAGCAGGATCTTTTCTCAGCACATGTCCTATCCATCCCCATCTTCTTCTCATTAGGATGGTCTCCATGCATTCTTGTTGGCATTTGTCATACAGTTCTTTATTTGAAATGGTGTTTGGCCAGAAAATGTGCAGTATTCATCTTAAACTCTTGGTGTGGAAGGTTGATAGTCTGTTGAGGTCTTCTTGTGTCATTCTCCAGCATTCAGAACCGTACAATAGGGTGGATAATACACAGCTCTGATACAATTTAAGTTTGGTCTTGATGGTGTACTGCTGTGACCTCCATATGTTATTCAGTACTTTAAAAGCGTTCCTTGCCTTATTAAGACGATTATTGATGTCTTTATCTGTGCCCCCATCGTGTCTGACAGTGCTGCCCAAATATGTGAACTCGTTAGTTTTAGGGAGATCTTCTCCGTTAACCTGAATTGGTGAGGGATTGGGAATGTTCAGTCATCACTTCTGTTTTCTTTTTGCTGATCTTCAGGCCAATCTTCTGACCAAAATCACTGAGGCGGGATGTTTTTTCCTGCATGTGTCGATGAGTATGTGAAAGAAGAGAGAGGTCATCTGCATAGTCTAGATCTTCAAGTGATGAAAATAGTGTCCATAGAATGCCTCTATTTTGGTCTTTAGTTGTTTATTTCATTACCCAGTCAATAGTAATATTGAAGAGCAAAGCTGACATCACACATCCTTGTCTCACACCTTTTTACTTGGAATTTTTGGAGACTGTTTCCAACCCTGCATGTGAAGTTGGTATAAAAACTTTGGATCACATGAACTATATCTTCAGGGATCCCATAATGCCGCAATATACGCTAAAGGCTTTCACGATGAATGGAGTCAAATGCTTTTTCAAAGTCAACAAAGTTTATATACAGTTACCTCTGCCACTCTGTGCACTGCTCTATGATGTTACGTAACGTGAATATGTGATCGTTGCAACTTCCACCTTTTCTGAAACCTGCCTGTTCTTTTCGGAGATGTTGCTCTACAGCATCTGTTATTCGATTAATAATAATCTTTGCCATGATCTCACTTGGTATTGACAGAAGTGTAATTCCATGCCAGTTGTTACAATTTCTTAGAGAACCTTTCTTTGGTAATTTGATGATGATCCCCTCTGACCAGTCATCAGGTATTTTCTTATTCTCCCATATAGACGTAAAAGTGGTTGAAGAATTGTTGCTGCCAGATTCGGGTGTGCTTTGAAGAGCTCTGCATTGAGGTTATCTGGACCCCAGGGGTTTTCCTGTTTCTTAAGGATTTAATCACCATTATAACTTCATCTTTGGTTGGTGGTTCAATGCTGATATCCAAATCTGCTTCTGCATCTTGGATGTTGGCCTGTGTTGTTGGTGGAGGCCTGTTCAGCACCTCGCTAAAATGCTCCGCCCATCTAGCTTCTTGGTCTGCTAACGTTGTAAGAAGCTTTCCCTGTTTATCTTCTGTTGGTATATCAGATGTCCCCATGTATTTGCCGCTAATAATCTTGGTTAGCTTGTAGACCTTTCCTTGCTCACCTTTTTTGGCTGCTTCTTCTGCTTGTTTTGCAAGGTCATCCATATATTCCCGTTTGTCAGCTCGCGTCTTCCTCTTCACAGCCTTGTTTGCATCTCGATATTGAGTTTTATATCTTTCTTTTAGCCTATCTGGTTTTGCTTCCATGACTTTCTTCTTTGCTCTCTTGCGTATATCAATGGCTTGCCATGTATCATCGGTTATCCACTCCTTTCTATCCTTCTGTTTGATGCCCAGACTTTTTTTTACTGGTTTCTAGATATGCTTGCTTTGCTTGTTCCCATTTGGTGTTAATCTCATCTGTATATGTGTCTGTATCCTGTTGCATATCACTTTGGTCAGATAATGCTTGAAATCTATTCTTTAACTGCACTATGAAGGTGCTTTTCACTTTAGGATCTTGTAACTTTTCAGTGGCAAACTGTTGTCTTCCTATCTTTCTGCTACCAGTTTCCTTAACTTTACTTTCAGCACTGTTTACTGTTTTCCTGCAGACGTCCAGCAGCTGTTGGTAGTTAAAGAAGAGGTTCCCCCTGAACAGCAGCAGTGGAGCTCCAGTCTGGACCAGGAGGACCCACAGCCCCCACACATTAAAGAGGAACAGGAGGACCCACAGCCCCCACACATTAAAGAGGAACAGGAGGACCCACAGCCCCCACACATTAAAGAGGAACAGGAGGAACTCAGGACCAGTCAGGAGGGAGAGCAGCTTCAAGGTCTGGAGGAGGCTGATGTCAAGTTCTCATTCACTCCTGTGAAGAGTGAAGATGATGAAGAGGAAGCTCAGTCCTCACAGCTTCATCAAAGACAAACTGAACAGATGGAAACAGATGCTGATGACAATGGAGACTCTTCTGACACTGATAACAGTGGTGATTGGAAGGAGACCAGAGAACCTCAGTCAGGAAAACTATTTACATGCTCTGAGTGTGGGAAAACAACTGCCACGAGTGGAGATCTGAAGACGCACATGAGAATCCACACAGCAGAGAAACTTTTCAGCTGCCCAGTTTGTAAGGAATCTTTTAACCATTGTTCAACTTTAAAGACACACATGAGAATCCACACAGGGGAGAAACCTTTCAGCTGCACAGTTTGTAAGGAATCTTTTAACCATTGTTCAACTTTACAGACACACATGAGAACCCACACAGGAGAGAAACCTTTCAGCTGCACAGTTTGTAAGGAATCTTTTAACCATTGTTCATCTTTAAAGACACACATGAGAATCCACACAGGAGAGAAACCTTTCAGCTGCACAGTTTGTAAGAAATCTTTTAACCAGCAACCACATTTACAGACACACATGAGAATCCACACAGGAGAGAAACCTTTCAGCTGCACAGTTTGTAAGGAATCTTTTAACCAGCAACCACATTTACAGAGACACATGAGAATCCACACAGGAGAGAATCCTTTCAGCTGCACAGTTTGTAAGAAATCTTTTAAGCAGTGTTCAAATTTACAGAGACACATGAGAAATCACACAGGAGAGAATCCTTTCAGCTGCACAGTTTGTAAGAGATCTTTTAACAATCGTTCAAATTTACAGAGACACATGAATAACCACACAGGAGAGAAACCTTTCAGCTGCTCAGTTTGTAAGAAATCTTTTAAGCAGCGTTCACATCTACAGATACACATGAAAACCCACACAGGAGAGAAACCTTTCAGCTGCTCATTGTGTGATGAAAGATTTCGGCACAAGTCACTTCTGAAGTTACACATAATTACTCATACAAGAGACAACCTGCTTTAGTGGTTCTGTTTGTATGCAAAAGGTAAATCTGACACACCACATGGCACATAACGAAATGGCGCTTTTTTCTTATCTTTATTCGAAAGCATGTTTTAATTTGAGAGCATTGCCATGTTCAGATTTTGAATTGTTTCCCTTAAAACCCTGTCCTCACACACAATTAGCCCCCGCTTGCGATCAGTGACGCAATAAACCTTGATTGCTCTGAGAGATCATGCTTTGTTTAAGGTGACGCCTCCTCACGTTGGCAAGGAGCTTAGTGCTGTCTTTAGTTTGATCCAGTAGACTAAGGCTACATCCACACCGATACATTTTCGTTTTAAAACGATCTCCGTCCACACAGCGTTTCAGCATAGTTTTCGAGATGATGTCATTCCAGACTAAAACGCCTGAAAACGAATATCACGTGACTCTTCACGTACACTGGGTATGCGGGTGGGTGCCGATGTAAACAGGAAGTAGATTGGTTGCTTAGTTTAAAAAAAATACAACGGAGTAAAAAAGTTGTCTTTAATAATGAAAGGTTGTGTTTGATACTTAAGATCTTCTCTGAAATCTTCCTCTACAAACTCAGACACATTTCGTGGAAAGTTTTATTTTTAAGACTTAGTTACAACGCTGTGGGTCTCTGTCTCTCTCTCACACATCACATTTACTTTAAAATCAACACTTACAGCTAAAAGTTTACTCGATTATGGATCAATAAATGTGGTCAACACACGTCTCTCACTCGTTTCCTCGGTTTCATTGTTTCTGTTCTCACTCGTAGCTCTGCCGGTGACTGAAGTCTCTGTCCTAGTGGAGAGCAATTCATGTTTTGTTCCTTTATAGTTTATCAGCGGACTTCGCAATAGTTGTGCAGAACAAAATAAGCATAAATAAGAAAAGGAAAGTCCTCCATTTTGTGTCCGTTCTCCAAAACGCCGCTAACCGTGACTTCAGACGTTCGCTCTGTAGGTCTGATAAACACCGCTGGACACGCCGCTCACTAATTGCTCCGATAACAGCTGCTTCCTCCACAGAAATGCAGACTTTAACTGAACAACAGCTGCTAGCTAGTAAAGATAACAAGGTCAGCAAGACCTGTAATCAGTAATCAGTGATCCATGTTAAATGAACCTGGTAGTAGATCGGTAATCAATGTTGTTGTTTGTGATCTTTTGGGTAAGCGTCACGTGAAAGGGGTGTGACGAATCAGGGAAGGACACGTCGTGACTGCTAAGAACCAATCAAGTAGCGAACGCGGGTGTCAACGTCATCGTTTCTAAACGTATCCGTTTTCGACCGTCCACAAGAGGTAACCCCGGCGTTTTCAAACTTATCAGTCCTCGGGAGCGTTTTCAAACAAATCCGTTGTCTGTGCTCAAACGCCAGCGCAGTGTAAACGTAGCAAAATATATGCATTTTCAAATGGAAACGGAGTAGTGTGGACATGGCCTGATTGAGTTTTTATTTTCTAGTTAGTGTTGGTTTTCTAGAGGGTTCCGGGGCACGCTCACCTGGAAGAAAATGTTGTACATTTTAAAGATAAATGCATCTTTGTGTTCTTGAAACAGTTTTGTGCTCTTCTTTTAGCGGTGTTGGAATGTAACTAAGTACATTAACTTAAGTATTGTACTTGACATTTTAGAGGTACTTGTACTTTACTTGAGTACCTGCAGCATTAAAGTGTTCAATTAATGATAATTTTTAAATGATTTTTCATGAATTGATTAATGTATAATTTTATATACTCTTGAGATGAAAATTGTTTCAGATAAGTAAATGAAGTAACCGTGGATTGAATAACCTGTTTTGTTGTTGTCAAATATTGCCAATATTTACAGCTGCTGACACCGTTCCAAGCTTAACATTTTTAGCTCTGTCAGCACTGTTGTTGTTGTGTGAACTGTTGCACCCTTGTTGCCATATTGAGAGCCGTGCGGAGGCGATCCTTCAATCATACATTTGTTCTGAGTTTGTAATTCAGCAGCTTTAAATGTGTTTTTTATAATGTGGTTTTGTACTTAATTCACACTGTTTTCATCCTGTGGCTACAGTTTGTTAAATGTATGTGATGGTACTGATTTTTATTGTTTGAATAACTTGATATCTGATTGAATAATAAAGGCATTCAGTTAGTAAATTGTTCCAGCTGTCAACATATTTATGCAAGGTGGTAAAATTACGGGGGAACCAGCTCCCTTATAAGAGACCTTAGCTCTCCTGAACATAACAAAAGTTTAAGTTTGGCATCTCCAAAAAGTGTAAAACCATCTACACTGAATGTCACGATGTTAAGTGACGGCAAAGCTGTTATCAGACACCATGAGAAAACCCTAAAACTAGTCTATACTGAAGCCTCCACCAGTCATGTGACTCTCACCTTGCAGGTCATAGTGGTCTGTTGAGTCTCAGCAGATGGAGTTCTCAGGATGCTGCCTTCTATGTTTCACCCTTTACAAAACCAAAAACATGAGAAAAAGCTTAAGGACTGAATTAAACAGCCTGTTAATCTGCTATAGTGTTAGCTGCAAGAATTAGCACGTCTTGCTAACGAGTTTACTACTACAGTAGTAACCAGTGGTGAAGGAAGTATTTACATCTTGTACTTACCTAAAAATAGTAATACTGTTACAAGTGAAAGTTCTTCATTCAAATATTCACTTGAAAGTACAAAAGGATTAACAACATCTACTCCAGGTTAATTTCTAAATAATATATTGTATATATGTATTATATATTATTATGTATATATTATATATTTACATATTAACGATATCAACGACTACCGACCACTTGCCCTCACATCACGTGATGGAGAGGCTGGTCTTGGCCCACCTCCGACCGCAGGTGAGATCATCACTGGACCCTCTGCAATTTGCATACCAGCCTCATGTGGGAGTGGACGACGACATCATCTACCTGCAACGAGTTCACTCCCTTCCTGTTCACCTTGTACACCACTGACTTCCAGTACAACTCAGGGTCATGCCATCTGCAGAAGTTCTCTGATGACTCTGCAGTGGTCGGGTGTATAAGGGACGGGCAGGAGGAGGAGTACAGGGCAGGAGTGGATGACTTTGTGGAGTGGGCCGGTAGAAATCACCTGCTTCTAAACGTAGCCAAGACCAGAGAGATGGTGGTCGACTTCAGGAGGAAGACGACGACTCCACAAGCGCTGAGAGTTCTGGGAGAGGATGTGGACATGGTGGAGGAGTACAAGTTCCTGGGTGTCTCCATCTACAACAGACTGAACTGGAAGGCCAACATCAACGCTGTGTACAAGAAGGGGATGAGTCGACTCTTTTTCTTGAGGAAACTTCGATCCTTCAACGTGTGCAGCAAGATGTTGGAGATGTTCTACCAGTCTGTTGTGGCCAGTGCACTGTACTTCTCCTTAGTCTGCTGGGGGAGCAGCATTGGAGCCGGAGACACCAACATACTTAATAAACTGATGAAGAAGGCCGGCTCCATCATTGGCTGCAAACAAGACACTCTGGAAACGGTGGTGGAGAGGAGGACACTGAAGAAACTATTATCCATATTGGATAACCCGGACCACCCTC
>NW_022281805.1:0-9595 GCF_004355925.1 Anarrhichthys ocellatus | reverse complement strand
CACACACACACACACACACACACACACACACACACACACACACACACTTTGTGCTCACTCAGTATTTCTGTCAGTGAGGTGGTTCAGGGTTTTGGCTCCTGGCTGATGACGGGGACAGTTACAGACAACAAACACTTTGTTTAGACGGACTGAGGACGGCTCAACGTATCCCAACACGTCTCCTCAACTTCACCAGTGAACACGAGCACAGTCAACGAGCTACGATTAATAGCCAGTCAGATTTGTCCCTGCTGGAATGACATTTTCTCATCAAATTAGACCCCCCCCCCCCCCCCCCCCATACTGCGGGCTTCATCCCCTTACAACGGTGCGTATATTTACACAAAGATAGAGACGTCGTGGAGGAAGAAAAACAAAGTGTGCTTTAACACCGTTGTTTTCAGGATGAGATGTATCTGAAGTTAAATTACACATTTAAAAACAGGCGCAATTGAAAAGGGGATCAAAAAATTATTTAGGATCTGGAATAAAATACTACAACGCCCAAGGTGTTGCGCGAGTGTCGATGTGTGTGTGTGTGTGTGATGGAAATGTACAGTCATCTAAGTGTGTGTGTGTGTGTGTGTTGGACACATCAACGTTTGGGAAGTAACAGAGGACTAAAGAAAAGAGGGAAATAAAAGACTACTGGTATGGCGTACTGTGCTGCCTGTTAAGTGACGGCCTGAGCACAGACCCTCCCCAACCCGACCCCCATGTCCTGGTAAAAGACCACCCCCCCATGTCCCTCCACCCTTCAGTCCTCCAGGACGATGGGCTCGTTGGTGCTGGAGGGGAGCAGGGGCATGACCAGGGAGCGGGGGGGCGGTGGCAGTTTGATCCGGACCAGGAGGTGAGGTTTCCTCGCTGCCCGGCGCATCTCTGACTGGGTCAGATGCTTTCTCAGAGCCCTGGTTGACAGAGAACACCAGGACATAATGAGTTTAACTTCATCCACTGTGACGACTACAAGACTGTCATGTTTCAATCAGCAGCTGAAAGAGATACTGGGCCTTTATTGTGGTAGAAACCAGACCATCCATTCCTTACTTTACCACAGGGTAGGAAATTTACATATTTTTTTGGGGGCAACTTTTGCCCCCACTGACTGAAATCTAGGGCCATTTTCAAAAAATTGGGGGCACTTTTTGAAACTTGTGAAATAACATTTAACCTTTGTTCAAAATAATAAATATACTTATTTAGGCTTACAGTATATGAGCAATTGTCATCAAATGGCAATAATAAGACTATTAGGCAGTAGTCTACAGATTCAAAGTGTTTTCTTAGATTTTTTGAACAAAAAACAAACGTAAATCAGACAATCATATTCTTATTTCTTTGTGGTTATTTATTGTTATTATTAAATGTTTTAAACAACTATTAACAATTATTAAGTCAACGATGCCTTGATTACATATATATCAGTCATTGTATGGAATTATTGAGAAAAAATATTTTTGTAGCATCTTAAATATTGTGATATTATCCATTTTTGTCCTGAACATATGCATTAGCATTGTGTGGAATTTTTGAGAAAAACATTTTTATAGCACCTTAAAAATTTAAAAGAATGTGCCATTTGAAGGTACAAATTCAGTTCAGAGTTTTTACTTAGTAAAATATCTTAATTGACTGTCAGGTATTATTCATTTCCAGCAACCCTCAAATCAAAGAATAAAGACACTTTACGCACAATTTAGGTGTATTTTCCCTTTAACTCACGAGATGCAGGTAGCATGTTTTATACTTAATGTGAATATAATTCATTTAATCTAATTTCCATTATGCAATATGTATACTTTGTTGGCATCTTATTCTGAAAACCGGATGTTCGTCTAAAGAAACCCGATGTTGTCTCACGTTAATCTTTCCGTTAACTTTGAAAGTCCTTCACTCGCTCCCGATCTGCGCCGTTTTAATGAGTTCACCGTGAATTTCAGGATATAGGTGCACTAAAATTTAAGTGTCTGCTGAGTTGACTGCAGTCTCGCAGTCACAGGTCTGATTAAGAAGCGCTCCATTTTTTTTATTCGTTTAGAAAGTTCGGGGGCATTTTTTGCCCCTCTCCTAGTGATATCAGGGGCAAAATGATATTTCTTAGGGGCAGTTTTGCCCTTTGCCCTCGTGTATTTCCGACGCTGCTTTACCACCGTGATGGTGTTGCATCTTTAAGATTACAGCGTTTGAATGATGTAGAAGAAGAAGAAGTACCTGGTGTCCTTGGTAGCCACAAACACCACAGGGTTGGGCGCCTCCCCCTGGCTGACCTTCTGCCGCTTGATGACCGACTGAGAGGTGGTTCTCATACCTGAAGTGTACGGCCTCCCATTGGCCGGGTAGGGCACACCTGCAGCCTGTGGACCAATGACAGACCGGCTGAGTGAATCAGCCGTGTTCGCTACCTAAAAAGGTAAACATGTGATCAGACTTGTATGACGATTACAAGAGACAGGCCAGTGCCTGTCAGTGGCCTCAGGCCCCGATCGCACCGAGACGCGTCGTAGCAGGCACGTCACCACTCCCTAAACTCCCCCATGGCAAAGCCAGTCGGGCGAAGCAGCTGATGAGCCGTTGGAGGTACGCAACCACAAGATCAAATGTGAATAACAGGGGAACCATGGAATTATTGCAGACATCGAGTTCTTGCTGTTGCATGAGAAAGAAGCTAATGAAATACAACCCACTAACATCAAACTTTCATCCGCTTTTGTCCGTTCCTTCCACATCTACCGGCATCAAAAGAGGAAGTCAGTGGTAAAGCAGAAAAGCCCGCCTCTTGCTAGATTTGATTGGCTGCCTGGGCCAAGTACTGACGTGTCTCTCTGGAATATTGATCTCTCTCCCCATATTTGAATAGAACACTTGAAGCCATTTGGAGGTGCTAACTCTCATCCCCGCCGCTTCAAACTCGGCTGCAAACCGCCCCAGTGAATGCTGGAGGTCACGATCCGAGGAGGCTAACAGGACCACATCATCTGCAAACAGCAGAGAGGCGATCCTGAGACCACCGAACCTGACGTTCTCCACCCGCCGGCTGCGCCTAGATATCCTGTCCATGAAAGTCACGAACAGGACCGGAGACAAAGGGCAGCCCTGGCGGAGGCCAACACCCACCGGGAACGTGTCTGACTTATTGCCGAGAATGCGGACACAGTTCCTACTGCAGTTGTACAGAGACCGGATCGCTCGTTGTAACGGGTCCGGCACCCCATACTCCCGCAGCACCCCCCACAAGAACCTGAGGCCAGAGGGAAGTTTTCCAGGCACGTCCAACTGGGAAGAGACCCCGGGGAAGACCCAGAACACGCTGGAGGGATTACATCTCCCAGCTGGCCTGGGAACGCCTCGGGATGCCCCAGAATGAGCTGGAACATGTTGCCGGTGAGAGGGAAGTCTGGGTCAGCCTGCTTGGCCTGTTGCCACCGCGACCCGACCCCGGATAAGCGGAGGAAAATGGATGGATGGATGGACTTGAAGCCATCACATAAAGGCAACCTGTCCAGAAAAAGCCGTTTAGAAAGAACCTTTTCTGTAAATTATACAGCTAGTTTTTCTAGTAACAGAAAAGGCAGTGAAGGTGGCCGTGGACATACGCAGAGAAGGGTGTTATGGGTAGGGAGGAGCTGATGCACGTCAAGCATTTGATTGGTCGCCTATGTGTGGGCCGGATATGTGTGATTCCACTTTATGTCAGCATATTTTCTGAAATCATAAGCCAGCAGGGCTGTGAACACAGTGTGTGTGCGTGTGTGTAATACTAACGTTCTCGAAGCCTCTCTTTCCCAGCAGGCTTTGGCCCACGCGGGGCTGGCTGGCCTGGTTCCTGTTGATGGGTGTCGGGGGTCCTCGAGACGCCTTCAGTTTCAGAGGGGCTGAGATGGCTGCGGAGACACAACGACACTCCTCAACAACCAATCGCAACGGAGAAGGTGGATTCAGAGAGAAGTGACGGTCATGTGACGCGTCCTTACCTAAATCCTTCACTATGTTGGCCAGAGACGGTCGAGGCACCAACTTGGTCTTTTGAGGAGTTTTTGTGGCTTTGGGCAGCCTGATTATACCTGAAGACACAAACAAGGTACAACGTAGTTTAGACTCATCTTACATATGGTGCTCGCACATAACCAACCTGTGATTGACATGCATTAAAGTGAGAGTGTTGTACATACACTCAGCCTTGACAGCGTTGGCGTTGATTGACGCGTAGGGCCGCCGCGCGGCGCGGTGAGGCTGCAGGATGTCCTCGCACACCCGCCGGGCGATGCGTGTCAGCTTGGTGGTCTGCAGGATGAACGTCTGGCGGTTCTTGGCCAGCAGCTTGGCGCGACCCTCGTTGCGGGTGAACGGCGACATGCCCTGGACCTCCTGGCGTGTCATGTGACCGCGGGGGCCTGACTCCTGCACGAAGAGGAAGAGGGGATACCGTGAGGACGGAGTCATGTCATTCTGAGAGGACAACTCTTGAATGGAATGTTTGTTCGAACTCAAGCCTGAGACTGTGAGGACGGAGACTTACAGAGCCGGTTCTAGCGGCGCCCTCTAGCTGCGTGGGGGTCTTCAGGCCTCCGTACTTCTTCCAATAGATCCAGCAGGAGGCGCACAGTCTGCACTGCATGTTGGGAGGCCCCCAGGCATACCACTGAGCAGACTGGGCCACTGGGTAGGTGGAGGGAACATTGGTGTTAGGAGAGGGCAAATGTAGTTCTGATTGGACATTCAACAGTTTTTTATGGTGATGAATATAAAAAAACTGCAGTTACATCCGGTGTGAGTAATTGTTTATCTTAAAAGTTCATCTTATTCATCCAGGTGCACAACATCAAGTCAAAACGTTATTATCTCCTGGACTGAAACTGTAAACCTGTGACCTCAAAATGAGGCCTCTTGTCTTCTGTTTTGATATCAGTCCTGAAGATTCTTGTCATCATTGCTGCCCTAAAAGCAACTAAATCTGGAGTCACTAGAATTCCATCCACCCATCAGATGGGTCCTGCACCGTGCGTACTTACTGTGGCAGCTCTCACAGCTGAGTCCCTTCTGGAAGCCTGCAGCCCCGTTCATACCAGGCTTGCTGCCTGGCACCATGATCTGGTTGGGGTTGGGTTTGGTGCTGGAGTGGGAGGGGAAAAAGGGAGAGTTATCCTGACAGCAGTTCTAACTACAGGTGGGTACATCGTGAAGCGGTTTACAGTGATACTTACTAGGTGGGGATGTACACCTGCTTCAGCTTGCTGTCTGCCTCTGCTGCCTTTAGTCGTTTCTGACAGAGAGAGAAAACAGTGAATGGTTTGTGAATGAGCAGGGAATACCAAACGGTGCTTTGAGGCGCCTCACTGCAGACCTACCTGTTGGATGTAGCGGTCGGTAGTCTTCCACATGTAGTAGAACTGGACCACACTGGCTAGAGACTTCCAGGGCAGCTGAGGGAGAGGAAGGATACAAACAGAATATATGTTTAGTTTAGGGCTGAAACCATTCCTGAAGAAACTTGAGCAGCTCAAACACTAAAAATCATTGGGCTTTGATTACACCCCTGACCCCCATCCACAACAACTCTGGGGTTCATTGAGCCCCTAATCATCAGTGCTCAGATTGAGGAGAGCTAGCTAACGTTAGCCGTTAGCAGCCGGTGGGCAGCACAGTCCTGCTTGGCTAAATAATGAAGCTAACAGCTAACGTTGACGGAGGTTGCATTAAGTTACATTATGATGCATTCAAGCTTTATTAAGTAAAGCTCTATTTAGTAAAAAATTTGTATCAAAGTAAATTATAACGCAAATATTTAAGTAAAACAATAAACACCGAATTAACTCCTATTCATTTGAATTGTGTGTTTCTGCATAACTACTATAAATGAAACTGTAATATGGCACTGAAATGCACTAATGAGGTTTAGTTTTGACTGATTAGATTATTGTTTGCAATTTATTTTTTATTCCGTCTTATTTTCTCTTTTGTATATGTATTATTGCTTCTTACTAAAGTAATTTATTAATCAGATTGCTCGATTAATCAACGGAATAATTGGAAGAATACTTGATTACTAAAATAATTGATGTCTGCTGCCAGAGTTCAGTTCAATTCCACATCAAACTGACGTTAACAGCAGCGTTTAAATGTTTGCATCACCAGTGAATACCACCAATCAACAACAGCACTCATCAAGCTTCCACAGGAGAGAAGAAGAAGAAGCTTACAAAGTCCTGGCGGATGTCGTTGAAGTCCTTGCCGTATTTCTCCAGGGCCTCTTCAAACAGCATGGCCTCTGAGGCGCTCCACTCCTCCATCTCATCGCGGCACAGCACCGGGCCGCCCTGAGGGACCAGCGTGGACATGGCTTTGGCCAGGTCATAGCTGTTCTTCTGCAACGTGTCCATGGCATGGAACTGAGAGCAGGGGGAAGGAAGAGAGGCACATTAGAGCTTCAGCACCACAGATAGCAAGAGCTATGCATTACACATATATTAGCATTAGAGGCTAAGGCTTGTCATGTGATTTCTCCTGTATATACTTCTAAACACAGCCAGATTGTAGAATTGGTGTCTAGGAAGGTAGTAGTTGGTTGAGTTGGCTCAGCACACCACATGCTGTTTTGGGATCAGTGATATATGAGCTCCCTTTCAGGAAACCTTTAATGTCGCCACATCTCAACAGTCACAACTGAAGCTGCTGTGGATACATGAGGTGACAAGACGTCGATGCTGTGAGAGACTTTTGCTACTTAAAGCCCCATCATGTTACACAGTGGATGCAGTGGTCCCAAACATGGACTGGGCTTCTTAAAATCGGACATGGAACAGGATGTCCATGTGTGCTATAAAAGCTACTACAAGGAACTTTCATCTTGTGTGGATTTTGGCGCTCCCTGTGGACAAAAGCGGGAATGTTTCAGAAAACCAGATTCCTTTTAGAAAACCTCGTATTTTACTGCAGCAGGGACCATCTGCCCTGCTTTGTTCTGGTTCTCCCGGGCCTGTTGCTGCCAGAGGCCCCGCTGGAGTCTGAGCTGAAGGAGTTTCTGGTGAACCTACATGTTTTCATCCGATCTCACCAAGTCCAAACCGGTGGCAACGATGACGAGCATTAGGAATAACTATATAGAAATAGACCATCTTCTCTCTGATGGTCTGTCTCCTAAGTAAGCTCAAAACCTGTGCTAATAATGATGGGAAATGTATTTTATCACCTGATGAGCAGTTGAGCAGCTATGAGGCAAATACTTCAGCAACAAACCACAACATTACCATTTGCCCCAGATTGGACCTAATTGTTAATATCAATATAGTGTGGAAAGATAAGCACGCACGCACGCGCACACGCGCACAGTCAGTCAGTGGTCTCACCAGTGTGATGTCTCTGGAGGCTGCAGCTGCACTCATGTGGAGGCTGGGCTGGCGGATGGAGCTACTGCAGTCCAGGGCCCGAGCAAAGGTTCCCACAGCCCTGAAATGATCCATGCTTTGGTTAATATCACTGATCTGTGATCTGTCTGCTCTACATTGGCAATAGCTTAATATTAATATTAGTAATGTTTATGAGAGAATGTGTGTAGAGTGCTGAATGTTCATTAATGAACACTAGATGGTGTGTTTTGACCATTTAATGGGCAGCAGGAGGATTTCCCTCCAAAAATAAACTTCCTGTAGATTTCCTTTATTAAACTGTGCTGCTCCCCCAAACACTAGCATAGTATCATCATCCAAATGCATACTCGGGTGCATATCTGGCAAAATGTGTATATATCCTGAATTGAAATGACTACCTCTTAATGTACTCTCGGGTGTTACATGTATCAACCATGAAATATATATTCACATCAGATTATCAAACTTGTTGCCAGTTCACACATTTCCTCGAGAAAAGCTCGCCTGGGGATGGCAGAGTCAGAAGTCGTCATGGCAACAGGATTAAGTGATGATGCAACTAAGTGACAGATGGGAGGGAAGCGTTACCTTGCCACCACCAGGAACTGGTCTATCTGAGGGTCTTTAAGCTGGTTGTTGGGGTCCCACACTTTGGTCTCCAGCTTCTCCTGGATCCGGTTGTCTGACTCACCTGAGACGAGGAGCAACTGGGTTCAACTTAGGAAGGGGAACTGTTTAAAAAAAAAAAAAGTAATACATTTGCCCGGTATCTCAAACTTTAAGCGTGCTGCTCACCCTCAGCTAGCTTGTCGGGGATCTCTGCCTGGTACTTGGAGCCCACCCGGATCTCGCCCTGGTCCGCCAGTAGGGTCTTCTGGACGGGGTCGAACACCAACGAGTAGAAGAAGCAGTCCTGGACCGAACACACATAAAATTATTACAGCTGCCTGCAGAATGCACCAACACATTCACTGCATCTTTCTCTAAAAAAGTAATGCTGATGAAACCAGCAGACGGAGTCTTACCTCTTTCTCCAGGTAGCCGGACAACACGTCCGTTTCATTGAGGAGGGTGACGTTACATTTCCCCCTGGGGAGACAGAGAGGAGCATTCACTGAGCAGGATGTCGAAGACAAAGATTCTCTTCAGAGTTGAGATGTTTGTGGCCTTGAATGCTGCTCAATACACACATTTCTTTATAAATGTTGTCCAGTCAGATTTCAATTAATAAACTACTGTTATGTTAATTTCATCATATTGTTTTCTTTCCACCCCCCCTCATATATTTTCAATAGAGGATTTGATAGAGAGGCACATATTAGAAAGGGATGGGTTACACATATTGAAGAAAGTTCAAAGTAGGCTAATTCTGACAAATCTCAATAATCTGAATGTGCTGCTCAGAAACACAGGGAAGTTCCCACAGAGCAAGAAAAGATCTATGGTCCGTTTGTGACTCTTATCATACATACCAATAACCTGAGCATGAATGTTAAAAATAATAATATGAATAGTTTGGACATCTGTTGCTGCTACAGCTGCTTTCTAAAGGAGATACCAGTGGTGTCAGGATGACTGAGTCCACCATACTTGGATATCTATGTAAAACACTTTACATGACTAAGTCCAATATGTGGTGTACGTGTGATCCATTCATCAACAGTTGAACAGAATGGGTAACAAGTCTTTTAAAGAGGAAGTAAACAGGCAGGGACATATCACTGGCGTGACAGCAGTGAGAAGCTGGATTCAGACTTAACTGCAGTAGTGTCAGTGAGTCCCGCTGATGATCACGTACCGTATGTGAGTAGCAGGTAGGGATTCGAACTGTCGGGACAGGAAGAGTTCTCTGTGTTTGAGCTGGTGTTTCTGTTGTTCAGACGGCGTCGGCTGCTTCGACTCCTCCTCAAATTCTCCTGCAACACAAACACATCGGCGTCAGCGCTGCTGTCTATCGACATCATCTGCTTGGGTCTGAGATTACGTTTTTTTCCTCGCAGGTCACTGAACATTTCTACCGGACACTCCATAAAACCTTTGGAGACTGACAGTAGAAATATGAGATATATCACGTAACCTTAATCCCTGACTATTCTTAACTCATGGAAATGCTTTATAAAAATAGCATTCCTTAATTTAATTGTCCCCCATTTCTTACTGCTTTTATTGCATTTGCTTCCTATTGGAGCAGTTCATATTTAGTAATCCTCTGTAAAACACGCCATAAG
>NW_022281804.1:0-9596 GCF_004355925.1 Anarrhichthys ocellatus | reverse complement strand
TGTGTATATATATATATATGTGTGTATATATATATATATATGTGTGTATATATATATATATATATATATATATACACACGTTAGTGGTGCGACGGATCATAAAACTCACGGTTCGGATCGTAACACAGATCAGAGTCACGGATCAGATCACAGATCGGATCAGCACAAAAGAAAAAAAGGGAGCAAATATATCTTTTATAGATCCCGGATCACGTTTATTTTGCCGCCGATACTAACTGCCGATCGTTGATGATCCATATTGGCAGATACAGCTGGTCTACACGGCTCCAGACTACAGATTTTAACCGCTCTGAAGTCAGTTAAACCATCAAAAATTCTAAATGTTGTACTTTTACTTTGTTATAGTAAATTTCTATGCTTTTTTCTCTCCATAAAAACACAATTCAAATGATAAGGAAATAAAAGATTGTATTTTTATTGATAAACAAATCTTGTTAGTAGTATAATGATGTATTATATT
The DNA here is from genome assembly GCF_004355925.1 of Anarrhichthys ocellatus. Taxonomy (NCBI): domain Eukaryota; kingdom Metazoa; phylum Chordata; class Actinopteri; order Perciformes; family Anarhichadidae; genus Anarrhichthys; species Anarrhichthys ocellatus. Next base: position 9,115 of record NW_022281804.1, on the reverse strand, counting down.
CTGCTTAGAGCTCGTGTTTGGAAGTTAAACAGCTCATAATTCATCTCTAATATCGTTTTATGTTGTTTTGAAAACATCTCCTTCAAACTGGATTTAGTTTCCCTCAACACTACATTTTACGAGTTTACACGTGAACACATAATGATAAGCTATAATTGACCTTCTCCCAATACTCATTTTCGCTGAACAGAGCCTGAACGCATTGTGCTACTAGCTCTCTTCCTGTCGATCTAAACACGGGTCGGCGACTAGAAAAGCATAAACGATGTCCTGATCGCACATTTGACTGAATATTGGCAGATAACGATGGTCAGTAAAGCTGTGGTATCAACGTTAAACTATGTAGTTATGCCACTGCGATGCTGTAGACGTGTTTATTGCTGATGATGAGTCTTTGATACCCTGATATTTGAGAGCACTGAATTTGAAGCACGCTTTGATCAATACGGCGAGGGCAAAGCGACAGTGTGGGGTTACATCTTTTTGAAATAACTATCTTTAACCTCAGTGGTGATAGTTTTCCCTTGAACTTGTAGGTGAGACCTTGCAGCCCGGCCACATCTGAACCCCGGTCTCTCTCTCTGGGCTCACCTTGCGGCTCTGAGGTACATGAGAAGATCACAGTCATTGACCCCCGGCATCCAGACCAGCTCCTCGTTCTCGGTCACGGCCTGGCCACCAGGAGAAGGGAAAGGCTGCAGCTCGGGGAGCTTGGCCTAATTAGGTCCAGGGAGAAGGAGAGGGACAGATGGTGTCACACTACAAATAGCAAGCAAGCTTGAACAAAATATCAGCTTTCAACCCGCTGTCATCGACTGTTCACCGAGTGGCGGGGTGGGGACAGCGGGGACAAGTTATAGCCACAATGATTGAATATCTTAACACAACACAGAACTGTAGGACTCAGAGGACTTGCTTTTTTTATAAAGATAAAGCAGATCCTCCCCGGTAACATAAATAACTTACTTTAGTTCGTTTTTTCAAAGTAGTCACAGTTATTACACAAAGCTACAGCACAGTTTCACGACAGCTCGGGCTGGCTGTGCAAACGCTACAGTAAATTATCATGCAAACTTTTATGTAAATGACACTTGTCCAGTTTAAAAGGATCTTGATTCCACCAGGCTTTACGAAAGAAAGTGTCATATATTCTATACATATTCACAATTGCTGTTTTATATTAGGTAGACCGTTTTAGATGTGCTGCATTTCACACAATTATGGGTGATGTGTGCTGTGCAATGACTCACTTGGTGACTGGGTCCCACTCGGATTTCCCCTTGTGTGCTGTTTAGTCGCCTGAGAAAAGGACAAAGAGCAGATTGAAACAAAACATTTCCTTGGCAACATTTCAAAGCCGGCTGAAGGAAATCTGTCGGCATTGTGCCCGTTGAATGGGCTAAACAACTGCACACCAACTACAAAGTCACAACCGGGTGTCATGACCGACTGGAGCTTCAAAAGAACAATGTCAGAAAGTAACAATACGTGACCCGGGCGAGATCACAACACAGATGCGAGGGGGACACAAGGGATGCGTTCTCTATCGTGGACGTCTTCACAGGTGTGAGAGAAAAACGGACATGATGTCTTATTCTGACACGCAAATAAAGATTCCAGGAGAATATTATTGGGTTGGCTGCTCACTGCACAGCAAGCTGAGCGGAGCACATTTACAGGTCTGATATTGTGGATGCAGCAATAAAACAGAATCCCCTAAAAGGAGGAGGTGGGGGTGTTGGGGAGGGTCGCCTCTGCAACGGCTGCCGGTACAAATGTCGGTAGCCATGGCAACTGCAATTTAATAATAGTGTTTCCGAATCTCCAGCTGCAACGGATTAAAGGAAATGACAAGATGTTCCCTTTGAAAAGCCTTTCCCTCTGTTGCCTAGGTAACAGTGCCAATTTTCATACAGGCGAGCGCCGGGGCGGCCCAGAACCTGTCAGCGTGATTTGCACCCGGAGAAGCTCGCACTCCATCATGGAGACCCGGAGGGAACCCGAGAGGCCTCGGCCCTCTGGGCTCTTTACTGCCGTCCAACCACAAAACACTGTGTCTGACCCAGCTCGCCCCCCCTCCCCCCCTCCGTAAACAGAGCTCCGCCTCCTCTCAGACATCAGAGGAGGAACCCTCCCTGTTGTGAACTATAGCTGACAGAAGCACCGGCACAGACGGTATGTATCGGCACAGGCCAAAGAAAACAAACTGAATTTTAGCTGCAGCAAACGAGCCCGGGCGAGCCGGGATCGTCTGCTGCTCCATCATTTTGTTACAAACATTCTCAGCAGATAAAGACAAACTTGATGTAAAGCAACCAGTATTTGGCAGACTGAAAACTCACAGCGATGAATAGCGCTGATAAAGGTAAAATATGGTAGTTTCCTGCGCCATCAGCACTTCAGATTAGATTCCTTAAGGTTTGATAACAATTTCACAAGTCTCCAGACTTCAAGCAGTGTTTTTGTGCCATTATTCCACTGGAAGTTTAGAAATTGCTATTACCAGTGGCATCGCAGAACTAATAACTATTTCTTTGGATTTATTAGAGACGAACGAATTATGAAACACAAATACAAACCCTGCTTTTTAAAAACAAAGAATGTCTATACTTGCTGAATGCTTATAACAAAAATTCATATCCGCATGTAGTCTGCGAATGAGAATCTGGTTTGTGTTCCTGCTGAGAAGAACTTGTACGAATGTGTCCCTGACAGCGTGCAGTCGGCCAGGTCTGTTTGGCAGGAGGCTGTAAGGAAGACAAACGAGGACCCGTGCACCAGAGTGAGAATGGCGTCTTGAGGACCGTCATGTTTTTGACTCAGGCAAATCCTGAGAGCAGACGGTCGACATTCAGATGGAATGCAGCACGGGTCCTGAAAGAGGAGGCCGAATACAGATGTATCGCAGCAGGAAGCTCGAAGGAGTTTCCATTATGACTGCAGGTAGACCTGAACAGAAACAGCCAGCAGAAAGTACCAACACACATGTGGTGTATTCAACAATATGGCTGTGTAAGTAATATATGTTCAGCATATGTTTTAATATCTTGCAGACAAATCTGGAAAAAAATTAACTCAGAAGCTAGTGTTTTCTGATTCATAATGTAGATGCGAAAGGCAAACATCAAGCACTACATTACAGTTATTAGTATTAATTCTGACTTCTTGTAATAATGTATTCTCTCTCTAATAATCACAAAGCCTGTTGCTGAGCACAACAAACAATGTGAAACATGCCCGGTTGTTTCAAACAACTTCAGATCTATCTCAGCCTTAGCACAGTGCTGCCAAATAATTACAGGCCTACTTATTAAACCCAAACAACAACAACAACAACAACAACGTGAGTCTGGTCAACTGTGTGTGTGCAATCAAGGATAGCCCCGCCCCCTACATCAATTCCAGCCAATCACGGAGCGAGTCTGTGGCACACTGACATAATTGCCGCACAGCAAAAACAGACCCAACTTGATGGTATTTAACTAGCATGACGCGCAGCGTGTACACATCGCAGCTGGTCGCAAAGTTGCTCGAGCTTTGTGTGCAACAGCAGCACTGCTCCGTGCGCCATGTCGTCCCGGCTTGTAAACAGGAGCTGCAAAATGGAGCCAGGGTAACGTTAGCCTACACGGTGTCGTCTAACCGTCATATAAGCATACTTCGTGAACGTGCATTCGCCTGGTACCAGCGGCTGCATCGCAAACAATGCGTTTATCTGGACTTTGAAGGCAACACGGTGTAACGTGTTGTAACGGTGCGATACAACGGCGTTTCCATTGTTGCAGCGCGAACGCGTAACGGTGTATGAGCTCTCTAATGACAGCCGGTACCGATTCTCCTTCTACTGGTGCACGCTCGCTGTCGCGCTCCCCCTTCCCCCCCGACACAAACACAGCCGGCTAGCACAACGACAGCGATGTGGACAGCCCGCAAACATCACACGGGCAGGCATGCGGACTCGTGAAAACGAGACAACACTCGCGCGGGCGACTGAGAACGGCACGAGCAAGCACGAGAATATGATCGCAGACCTACCTCCGGGGACTGAACAAATCGTCCATTTCTGACATCGAACACTAAAGGTTGGGTGGTGACACTGTGTGTGTAGGATGCTCGTTGGAATTCACTCCCCCTCTCCCACCTACTTCTAGGTGCTCAAAATGGAGAAGCACGCATTCGCTCCGGAGAGGTATTCACTGAGCTTGTGCTGTGACCTCAGCCTACGCGTACAGCGTCGCAAGCTCGGCTCGCTCCTCTACAGACACTACTGAGCATGTGCTGCGACCTCACACAGACGCGCGGAGGCAGACAGGCACGCATGCAGGATACGGAATTCATCTCTCCTCGTATATCTGCGCCATAATAAACAAGAGTGAAATTGCAAGGCTGCAGACAGCCCGCTCAGAATACCAAACGAGCGGAGCGGAGGAGGGAGGAGGGAGCGGAAGACTGAACGGGGCCCCGAAGGAGGGGGTTCCCAACTGGCAACCCTCGGTGCCAATAACAAGGACAGCCGTCACTGCAACACGTGAGACAATCCAAACACCACCAGTGGATTCTTTTGTCACAAACACCAACTTTGCTCGCGCACATAAATTAATTCAGCGGCTCGTCGTGTTCAATAAACCAACCAGCATGTACCACAAGTACTTTAGATATATTTTTCCTTTTGGGAATATTTATGTCAACAATATAAAACAAATAATACAACGGTGAATGACACATACATGATGATTTAAAATGTTTAACTATTCAAATTAGGTTGGAAAAAAAGATTGCTATTTACCATTCTCTTCCAGAACAACAAACTACAATGCACTAACATTTTATCTAGTGTACTTTTGTATTTAAACTAAATATCTGCTGGTGCGTACACAACGCGTACATCAGTCGGTCTTCAGAGTTCATGACACACAATCATTTCACATTGCTGCCAGCTGAGCAGCTGTGGTAACAACGTATTCAAATTGTGTAAATCAAAAGTACATTTTTATAATCACAGGAAGACGTTATCAGTGCAATAGATAATGTAATTAAAATACATAAGAGAGCATACAGTATCAAACTAAAATGTAAAATGAAATTGCATTGATTACCCAAAACCTATTATCATAATTGTTATCATTAATAATAATGTACAAAAATGACCATCAACAATTCCACTCGACATGATGAAACAAATGTAGTGTATGATTATTAGTGTGAGAGGTCAGGTGTGTCACAGCAGAAAAGGTACAGGTGTCACTAATAACTTATTATTGTTATATTATTAACAATGACTCTGTTGACAATGAGTCTGTTCCCACTAAGTCGTGCCATTGAGCCATCATGCACAATACAGGGATCCTGAAACTGAGGCAGCTAAACTAAATTCTGTCATTTGTTTTAATCCACACCTGTGATTTTCATACTGTAACACATCACGATGTCTTCTGTGAAAAGGCCTTTCATCATAATCAAACAAAAAATCATTCTAATCTTAATAGCGTTAAAACAAAAAGTGAAAACTTGACGTGTAATTGGACAAATGTCAACAAACGCCCCAACAATTAAAGCCACGGGGGTTTCCACCGGCTCGTTCTCCATAATCTCACCACATTAGGACCATTGTGTGTGCACTGATGACACTGACGGCAGTGATGAGCAGAGAGCGTCATTAGATGCAACACCGTCCAAAGACAAAGAAGCAGAAAGCTTATGTCTACTGAAACATTTTAATATTATTGATGCTACTGCCGAGTGATAAAAATAAATAAAATACCCAAATATATTGACTCAATAGTTTTGAATTTGCCTATTGATGCGTCACAATAATTGCTATTATCTTATTCCCAATTAAATTGAACCTATCATAGATTTAAATATAAATCTGAAACTATCAGCAAGTAAGACACGGACAGATAATGAATATTGTCTTTGATTTTTCAATTTTGATAATAAATTCATAATTTGAGTCATTATTCAAATAATTCAATAAAGCTAAGTATTACCTACTTAAACCTGAAGCTGCTCTTCTTTGACTTATGTGATGGTAACTGAATATCTGCAGGTTTTGGGTTGCTGATTGGAAAAAAAACAAGGACATTTGAAGGCATCATCTTGGGCTTTAGAAATTGTAATGGCCATTTTCTGACAATTTTTAGACAAAAAAACCCCAATTTGAACTAAAATTGTATAAGAGTTGCAGAGATTTGACCCAGCATTTGTGACCTGTGGGAGGATTGAGAAGGAGAACGTATCGGTGGAGGTGACGTGACAGAAAGCTCCTCACCTGGTCTCGGGGTTATATCCGAGGATATAGAAAAAGGAGTCGATGCGGGCTTTGAACTCCCTGGCAGCAAAAATGTCGGAGAAATGGGAAATGTTGCATTTCCCCCTGTGAGAGAGAAGACAGGCTTTATTAGACAAAAATAAACTATATGACAAAATGATGGGCGAGAAGGAGCAGACGTGGGCCTAATTAGAAGCTCCGGGGGTGTTTGTCTATCGGAGGTGACAAATACAGCAGCAGGTATAGAGCAGCCTGTCAGTGCCTGCTGACTTTGCGGTGAGGCATCAAGCTATGGCTACTGAACCCATAAACACCAGCTGAACATGTCAGTCCTGCCCGTGAGGGAGACAGACGCTGCAGAGATCTGGACAGGAATCCAACAACGAGCCAAGAGGGCCGAATCTCTGACCACATCTTGATACCATTTCCTGTTTCCAGCACCCTGGTGTCGGGCTCTCTCTAAATAACAGATACCCCTGGCATATGGAGCTGGGCTGCCTCGTAGAGAAACGGTATCTTCCCCCCTCTGAACAGATTAAAAGGAAGCTAAGCAGGGACGTCTTCGGAGAGCTGCGGCATTACAGCATCCCACTGGAATTCCCTCCCGTTTATCTAAAGCCTGGAAAACAAGTCGAATCAAAGCGCCGCTGTGTGCAGGAGAAGTTGCAGCTAATTTGCCCTGAAATCTGTGGTTTCTGGGAGACACGGCTCTGACTGCCCACCACTGTGCAGCTCACAGATGGTTTTGCTTACAGAAAAGGGGAAGTGTGAGAGGTGGTCAGACAGGAATGAATGCAGAGGCAGAGGCAGGAACACAGCATGACAGAGTAACTCATTTCAGACCAAGAAAAGGATTACGCCTGTATTCCTTCCTCCTCACATCAAGCACGGAGAGAGTGACTGCCATCAGGTTTACTCTCGAGCCTCATGTTCTGACAGGTGTGTGTATGTGGCAGTTGATGAAGAGCTATTTCTTTTTTTTATGTAAACAGGTTGACGCACGTGTCTCATTTATGGCTTTGCATCTTAACACACCTGGACTATTTATACAGCACCTGCTCACAGCAGTAAAGCATGCTATGTCATTTGAAATCAATCTAATGTTCCATCATGGACAGCAGATATAAACACAACAGTTATGTAGGACTATTACTCTTTTGTCGCCACTGCTCGGATACATTGTAGTAAAGAGTTCTGTCTCCTGAATGTGGATCACAGCAGGCGAGTATTTTACAACAGTGTTGCATCTACTAAAACACAGATGGTGCTCGTCATTAATCTGTTTGAGTATATAAGAACTTTGATTACAGGATTCATTGTACGAAAGCACTAAACCGGTGACCGTAAAATATCATTTACATGAAATAGAATATGGATTACTTCAACTGGTCTACAACCTGACAGCAAGTTTCCATATGTTTTCCATGTAACAGAAATAAAACTTCAGGTAAATAAGGAATTTTCATGGCCAGAGATTACCGTTAACTCCACAAAGCACCACAAATAACGGAGGTACTGTGCTATAGACGCAAGCATTGCAATGTTCCTGGATATTTAGGGGCGGACATGTTTGATACGATTATAAAGCTCCCAGTGTTAGTGTGTGTGTGTGTGTTCATGTTTGTTTACCTGAGAGCAGCAGCATGATAAGTGTCCACATAGTCAGAGATGAAGAGTTCTCGACTTCTGACCACTGGGTCTGTGATGACCAGCTCCCGGCCAGAGTCTGTAGGAAGAAAAACCACAGTGGTACTGAATACATATCTACACGATATACAACTAAAGCACTCGTAATGGCGAGTACTGGCACTCGTCGTTGACAAATGACCTGATCTGTGGCGTGCCACACACCTTGTGACATCAATTCTAACAATGCAGAGTCCCTGCTGCAGATAGAAGAGCACAGCGCTGCAATGATGCAAACTAAAATAAAGCCTTCCCTGTGACACAAGTGATACGTGGATCATTGTAGAAAAGAGGAAACAGCACAACGCCCCGTTTCTCTGGTTATAACTGTGACTGCATGTGCGTTTGTTCTCTGGTTACACGGCTGTTTTACACATTATATACACATGTATATTGAGTTGACTGTAATCTGTGAGCAACACTGAGAAAAGTTCAGCCATAAGGGGAACGGGAGCTAATGAGAACAGCTAACTGCCAACAGGATCCGTCAACGTGTGTGTGTGTGTGTGTGTGTGTGTGTGTGTGTGATGGAAGCATTCTTAGGAGGAACATATACCTTTGAAATACAAAACTAACATGAAACTGCACATTAACAAACGGTTCAGAGCAAGAACACTGAGTGCTTCCTGTCCTGCAGCAAAGTACAACAACAAACACGTTTCAAGTCAACACTTGTACGTAAGAGTCAAAGGAGGGTTGAGAAAATAATGATGATGGATATAATTAACTAATCAACCAAACTCGTTGAGGAGAAGCTACAATATGTGATGGCTTTATTAATTAAGAATTTGTTGAACAAAAAAATCTTAATTCAATTATTTAATTTTAATTTAATACGAATAAAGAACGATATGTATTATCTGGCTCAGCATGGGCTATTCTGTAAAATCCTATTACTTATTCATGAACAGATTACATATCTATAATCTACTATAGATAGATATATATAGATATATATAGAGATATAGATATATATATAGATATATAGATATATATAGATATATATATAGATATAGATATAGATATATATATATAGATATATATATAGATATAGATATATATATATCATATAGATATAGATATATATATATCATATAGATATAGATATATAGATAGATATATAATATATATAGATAGATATATAATAGATATATATAG
>NW_022281803.1:0-9599 GCF_004355925.1 Anarrhichthys ocellatus | reverse complement strand
CACACACACACACACACACACACACACACACACACACACACACACACTTTGTGCTCACTCAGTATTTCTGTCAGTGAGGTGGTTCAGGGTTTTGGCTCCTGGCTGATGACGGGGACAGTTACAGACAACAAACACTTTGTTTAGACGGACTGAGGACGGCTCAACGTATCCCAACACGTCTCCTCAACTTCACCAGTGAACACGAGCACAGTCAACGAGCTACGATTAATAGCCAGTCAGATTTGTCCCTGCTGGAATGACATTTTCTCATCAAATTAGACCCCCCCCCCCCCCCCCCCCATACTGCGGGCTTCATCCCCTTACAACGGTGCGTATATTTACACAAAGATAGAGACGTCGTGGAGGAAGAAAAACAAAGTGTGCTTTAACACCGTTGTTTTCAGGATGAGATGTATCTGAAGTTAAATTACACATTTAAAAACAGGCGCAATTGAAAAGGGGATCAAAAAATTATTTAGGATCTGGAATAAAATACTACAACGCCCAAGGTGTTGCGCGAGTGTCGATGTGTGTGTGTGTGTGTGATGGAAATGTACAGTCATCTAAGTGTGTGTGTGTGTGTGTTGGACACATCAACGTTTGGGAAGTAACAGAGGACTAAAGAAAAGAGGGAAATAAAAGACTACTGGTATGGCGTACTGTGCTGCCTGTTAAGTGACGGCCTGAGCACAGACCCTCCCCAACCCGACCCCCATGTCCTGGTAAAAGACCACCCCCCCATGTCCCTCCACCCTTCAGTCCTCCAGGACGATGGGCTCGTTGGTGCTGGAGGGGAGCAGGGGCATGACCAGGGAGCGGGGGGGCGGTGGCAGTTTGATCCGGACCAGGAGGTGAGGTTTCCTCGCTGCCCGGCGCATCTCTGACTGGGTCAGATGCTTTCTCAGAGCCCTGGTTGACAGAGAACACCAGGACATAATGAGTTTAACTTCATCCACTGTGACGACTACAAGACTGTCATGTTTCAATCAGCAGCTGAAAGAGATACTGGGCCTTTATTGTGGTAGAAACCAGACCATCCATTCCTTACTTTACCACAGGGTAGGAAATTTACATATTTTTTTGGGGGCAACTTTTGCCCCCACTGACTGAAATCTAGGGCCATTTTCAAAAAATTGGGGGCACTTTTTGAAACTTGTGAAATAACATTTAACCTTTGTTCAAAATAATAAATATACTTATTTAGGCTTACAGTATATGAGCAATTGTCATCAAATGGCAATAATAAGACTATTAGGCAGTAGTCTACAGATTCAAAGTGTTTTCTTAGATTTTTTGAACAAAAAACAAACGTAAATCAGACAATCATATTCTTATTTCTTTGTGGTTATTTATTGTTATTATTAAATGTTTTAAACAACTATTAACAATTATTAAGTCAACGATGCCTTGATTACATATATATCAGTCATTGTATGGAATTATTGAGAAAAAATATTTTTGTAGCATCTTAAATATTGTGATATTATCCATTTTTGTCCTGAACATATGCATTAGCATTGTGTGGAATTTTTGAGAAAAACATTTTTATAGCACCTTAAAAATTTAAAAGAATGTGCCATTTGAAGGTACAAATTCAGTTCAGAGTTTTTACTTAGTAAAATATCTTAATTGACTGTCAGGTATTATTCATTTCCAGCAACCCTCAAATCAAAGAATAAAGACACTTTACGCACAATTTAGGTGTATTTTCCCTTTAACTCACGAGATGCAGGTAGCATGTTTTATACTTAATGTGAATATAATTCATTTAATCTAATTTCCATTATGCAATATGTATACTTTGTTGGCATCTTATTCTGAAAACCGGATGTTCGTCTAAAGAAACCCGATGTTGTCTCACGTTAATCTTTCCGTTAACTTTGAAAGTCCTTCACTCGCTCCCGATCTGCGCCGTTTTAATGAGTTCACCGTGAATTTCAGGATATAGGTGCACTAAAATTTAAGTGTCTGCTGAGTTGACTGCAGTCTCGCAGTCACAGGTCTGATTAAGAAGCGCTCCATTTTTTTTATTCGTTTAGAAAGTTCGGGGGCATTTTTTGCCCCTCTCCTAGTGATATCAGGGGCAAAATGATATTTCTTAGGGGCAGTTTTGCCCTTTGCCCTCGTGTATTTCCGACGCTGCTTTACCACCGTGATGGTGTTGCATCTTTAAGATTACAGCGTTTGAATGATGTAGAAGAAGAAGAAGTACCTGGTGTCCTTGGTAGCCACAAACACCACAGGGTTGGGCGCCTCCCCCTGGCTGACCTTCTGCCGCTTGATGACCGACTGAGAGGTGGTTCTCATACCTGAAGTGTACGGCCTCCCATTGGCCGGGTAGGGCACACCTGCAGCCTGTGGACCAATGACAGACCGGCTGAGTGAATCAGCCGTGTTCGCTACCTAAAAAGGTAAACATGTGATCAGACTTGTATGACGATTACAAGAGACAGGCCAGTGCCTGTCAGTGGCCTCAGGCCCCGATCGCACCGAGACGCGTCGTAGCAGGCACGTCACCACTCCCTAAACTCCCCCATGGCAAAGCCAGTCGGGCGAAGCAGCTGATGAGCCGTTGGAGGTACGCAACCACAAGATCAAATGTGAATAACAGGGGAACCATGGAATTATTGCAGACATCGAGTTCTTGCTGTTGCATGAGAAAGAAGCTAATGAAATACAACCCACTAACATCAAACTTTCATCCGCTTTTGTCCGTTCCTTCCACATCTACCGGCATCAAAAGAGGAAGTCAGTGGTAAAGCAGAAAAGCCCGCCTCTTGCTAGATTTGATTGGCTGCCTGGGCCAAGTACTGACGTGTCTCTCTGGAATATTGATCTCTCTCCCCATATTTGAATAGAACACTTGAAGCCATTTGGAGGTGCTAACTCTCATCCCCGCCGCTTCAAACTCGGCTGCAAACCGCCCCAGTGAATGCTGGAGGTCACGATCCGAGGAGGCTAACAGGACCACATCATCTGCAAACAGCAGAGAGGCGATCCTGAGACCACCGAACCTGACGTTCTCCACCCGCCGGCTGCGCCTAGATATCCTGTCCATGAAAGTCACGAACAGGACCGGAGACAAAGGGCAGCCCTGGCGGAGGCCAACACCCACCGGGAACGTGTCTGACTTATTGCCGAGAATGCGGACACAGTTCCTACTGCAGTTGTACAGAGACCGGATCGCTCGTTGTAACGGGTCCGGCACCCCATACTCCCGCAGCACCCCCCACAAGAACCTGAGGCCAGAGGGAAGTTTTCCAGGCACGTCCAACTGGGAAGAGACCCCGGGGAAGACCCAGAACACGCTGGAGGGATTACATCTCCCAGCTGGCCTGGGAACGCCTCGGGATGCCCCAGAATGAGCTGGAACATGTTGCCGGTGAGAGGGAAGTCTGGGTCAGCCTGCTTGGCCTGTTGCCACCGCGACCCGACCCCGGATAAGCGGAGGAAAATGGATGGATGGATGGACTTGAAGCCATCACATAAAGGCAACCTGTCCAGAAAAAGCCGTTTAGAAAGAACCTTTTCTGTAAATTATACAGCTAGTTTTTCTAGTAACAGAAAAGGCAGTGAAGGTGGCCGTGGACATACGCAGAGAAGGGTGTTATGGGTAGGGAGGAGCTGATGCACGTCAAGCATTTGATTGGTCGCCTATGTGTGGGCCGGATATGTGTGATTCCACTTTATGTCAGCATATTTTCTGAAATCATAAGCCAGCAGGGCTGTGAACACAGTGTGTGTGCGTGTGTGTAATACTAACGTTCTCGAAGCCTCTCTTTCCCAGCAGGCTTTGGCCCACGCGGGGCTGGCTGGCCTGGTTCCTGTTGATGGGTGTCGGGGGTCCTCGAGACGCCTTCAGTTTCAGAGGGGCTGAGATGGCTGCGGAGACACAACGACACTCCTCAACAACCAATCGCAACGGAGAAGGTGGATTCAGAGAGAAGTGACGGTCATGTGACGCGTCCTTACCTAAATCCTTCACTATGTTGGCCAGAGACGGTCGAGGCACCAACTTGGTCTTTTGAGGAGTTTTTGTGGCTTTGGGCAGCCTGATTATACCTGAAGACACAAACAAGGTACAACGTAGTTTAGACTCATCTTACATATGGTGCTCGCACATAACCAACCTGTGATTGACATGCATTAAAGTGAGAGTGTTGTACATACACTCAGCCTTGACAGCGTTGGCGTTGATGGACGCGTAGGGCCGCCGCGCGGCGCGGTGAGGCTGCAGGATGTCCTCGCACACCCGCCGGGCGATGCGTGTCAGCTTGGTGGTCTGCAGGATGAACGTCTGGCGGTTCTTGGCCAGCAGCTTGGCGCGACCCTCGTTGCGGGTGAACGGCGACATGCCCTGGACCTCCTGGCGTGTCATGTGACCGCGGGGGCCTGACTCCTGCACGAAGAGGAAGAGGGGATACCGTGAGGACGGAGTCATGTCATTCTGAGAGGACAACTCTTGAATGGAATGTTTGTTCGAACTCAAGCCTGAGACTGTGAGGACGGAGACTTACAGAGCCGGTTCTAGCGGCGCCCTCTAGCTGCGTGGGGGTCTTCAGGCCTCCGTACTTCTTCCAATAGATCCAGCAGGAGGCGCACAGTCTGCACTGCATGTTGGGAGGCCCCCAGGCATACCACTGAGCAGACTGGGCCACTGGGTAGGTGGAGGGAACATTGGTGTTAGGAGAGGGCAAATGTAGTTCTGATTGGACATTCAACAGTTTTTTATGGTGATGAATATAAAAAAACTGCAGTTACATCCGGTGTGAGTAATTGTTTATCTTAAAAGTTCATCTTATTCATCCAGGTGCACAACATCAAGTCAAAACGTTATTATCTCCTGGACTGAAACTGTAAACCTGTGACCTCAAAATGAGGCCTCTTGTCTTCTGTTTTGATATCAGTCCTGAAGATTCTTGTCATCATTGCTGCCCTAAAAGCAACTAAATCTGGAGTCACTAGAATTCCATCCACCCATCAGATGGGTCCTGCACCGTGCGTACTTACTGTGGCAGCTCTCACAGCTGAGTCCCTTCTGGAAGCCTGCAGCCCCGTTCATACCAGGCTTGCTGCCTGGCACCATGATCTGGTTGGGGTTGGGTTTGGTGCTGGAGTGGGAGGGGAAAAAGGGAGAGTTATCCTGACAGCAGTTCTAACTACAGGTGGGTACATCGTGAAGCGGTTTACAGTGATACTTACTAGGTGGGGATGTACACCTGCTTCAGCTTGCTGTCTGCCTCTGCTGCCTTTAGTCGTTTCTGACAGAGAGAGAAAACAGTGAATGGTTTGTGAATGAGCAGGGAATACCAAACGGTGCTTTGAGGCGCCTCACTGCAGACCTACCTGTTGGATGTAGCGGTCGGTAGTCTTCCACATGTAGTAGAACTGGACCACACTGGCTAGAGACTTCCAGGGCAGCTGAGGGAGAGGAAGGATACAAACAGAATATATGTTTAGTTTAGGGCTGAAACCATTCCTGAAGAAACTTGAGCAGCTCAAACACTAAAAATCATTGGGCTTTGATTACACCCCTGACCCCCATCCACAACAACTCTGGGGTTCATTGAGCCCCTAATCATCAGTGCTCAGATTGAGGAGAGCTAGCTAACGTTAGCCGTTAGCAGCCGGTGGGCAGCACAGTCCTGCTTGGCTAAATAATGAAGCTAACAGCTAACGTTGACGGAGGTTGCATTAAGTTACATTATGATGCATTCAAGCTTTATTAAGTAAAGCTCTATTTAGTAAAAAATTTGTATCAAAGTAAATTATAACGCAAATATTTAAGTAAAACAATAAACACCGAATTAACTCCTATTCATTTGAATTGTGTGTTTCTGCATAACTACTATAAATGAAACTGTAATATGGCACTGAAATGCACTAATGAGGTTTAGTTTTGACTGATTAGATTATTGTTTGCAATTTATTTTTTATTCCGTCTTATTTTCTCTTTTGTATATGTATTATTGCTTCTTACTAAAGTAATTTATTAATCAGATTGCTCGATTAATCAACGGAATAATTGGAAGAATACTTGATTACTAAAATAATTGATGTCTGCTGCCAGAGTTCAGTTCAATTCCACATCAAACTGACGTTAACAGCAGCGTTTAAATGTTTGCATCACCAGTGAATACCACCAATCAACAACAGCACTCATCAAGCTTCCACAGGAGAGAAGAAGAAGAAGCTTACAAAGTCCTGGCGGATGTCGTTGAAGTCCTTGCCGTATTTCTCCAGGGCCTCTTCAAACAGCATGGCCTCTGAGGCGCTCCACTCCTCCATCTCATCGCGGCACAGCACCGGGCCGCCCTGAGGGACCAGCGTGGACATGGCTTTGGCCAGGTCATAGCTGTTCTTCTGCAACGTGTCCATGGCATGGAACTGAGAGCAGGGGGAAGGAAGAGAGGCACATTAGAGCTTCAGCACCACAGATAGCAAGAGCTATGCATTACACATATATTAGCATTAGAGGCTAAGGCTTGTCATGTGATTTCTCCTGTATATACTTCTAAACACAGCCAGATTGTAGAATTGGTGTCTAGGAAGGTAGTAGTTGGTTGAGTTGGCTCAGCACACCACATGCTGTTTTGGGATCAGTGATATATGAGCTCCCTTTCAGGAAACCTTTAATGTCGCCACATCTCAACAGTCACAACTGAAGCTGCTGTGGATACATGAGGTGACAAGACGTCGATGCTGTGAGAGACTTTTGCTACTTAAAGCCCCATCATGTTACACAGTGGATGCAGTGGTCCCAAACATGGACTGGGCTTCTTAAAATCGGACATGGAACAGGATGTCCATGTGTGCTATAAAAGCTACTACAAGGAACTTTCATCTTGTGTGGATTTTGGCGCTCCCTGTGGACAAAAGCGGGAATGTTTCAGAAAACCAGATTCCTTTTAGAAAACCTCGTATTTTACTGCAGCAGGGACCATCTGCCCTGCTTTGTTCTGGTTCTCCCGGGCCTGTTGCTGCCAGAGGCCCCGCTGGAGTCTGAGCTGAAGGAGTTTCTGGTGAACCTACATGTTTTCATCCGATCTCACCAAGTCCAAACCGGTGGCAACGATGACGAGCATTAGGAATAACTATATAGAAATAGACCATCTTCTCTCTGATGGTCTGTCTCCTAAGTAAGCTCAAAACCTGTGCTAATAATGATGGGAAATGTATTTTATCACCTGATGAGCAGTTGAGCAGCTATGAGGCAAATACTTCAGCAACAAACCACAACATTACCATTTGCCCCAGATTGGACCTAATTGTTAATATCAATATAGTGTGGAAAGATAAGCACGCACGCACGCGCACACGCGCACACGCGCACAGTCAGTCAGTGGTCTCACCAGTGTGATGTCTCTGGAGGCTGCAGCTGCACTCATGTGGAGGCTGGGCTGGCGGATGGAGCTACTGCAGTCCAGGGCCCGAGCAAAGGTTCCCACAGCCCTGAAATGATCCATGCTTTGGTTAATATCACTGATCTGTGATCTGTCTGCTCTACATTGGCAATAGCTTAATATTAATATTAGTAATGTTTATGAGAGAATGTGTGTAGAGTGCTGAATGTTCATTAATGAACACTAGATGGTGTGTTTTGACCATTTAATGGGCAGCAGGAGGATTTCCCTCCAAAAATAAACTTCCTGTAGATTTCCTTTATTAAACTGTGCTGCTCCCCCAAACACTAGCATAGTATCATCATCCAAATGCATACTCGGGTGCATATCTGGCAAAATGTGTATATATCCTGAATTGAAATGACTACCTCTTAATGTACTCTCGGGTGTTACATGTATCAACCATGAAATATATATTCACATCAGATTATCAAACTTGTTGCCAGTTCACACATTTCCTCGAGAAAAGCTCGCCTGGGGATGGCAGAGTCAGAAGTCGTCATGGCAACAGGATTAAGTGATGATGCAACTAAGTGACAGATGGGAGGGAAGCGTTACCTTGCCACCACCAGGAACTGGTCTATCTGAGGGTCTTTAAGCTGGTTGTTGGGGTCCCACACTTTGGTCTCCAGCTTCTCCTGGATCCGGTTGTCTGACTCACCTGAGACGAGGAGCAACTGGGTTCAACTTAGGAAGGGGAACTGTTTAAAAAAAAAAAAAGTAATACATTTGCCCGGTATCTCAAACTTTAAGCGTGCTGCTCACCCTCAGCTAGCTTGTCGGGGATCTCTGCCTGGTACTTGGAGCCCACCCGGATCTCGCCCTGGTCCGCCAGTAGGGTCTTCTGGACGGGGTCGAACACCAACGAGTAGAAGAAGCAGTCCTGGACCGAACACACATAAAATTATTACAGCTGCCTGCAGAATGCACCAACACATTCACTGCATCTTTCTCTAAAAAAGTAATGCTGATGAAACCAGCAGACGGAGTCTTACCTCTTTCTCCAGGTAGCCGGACAACACGTCCGTTTCATTGAGGAGGGTGACGTTACATTTCCCCCTGGGGAGACAGAGAGGAGCATTCACTGAGCAGGATGTCGAAGACAAAGATTCTCTTCAGAGTTGAGATGTTTGTGGCCTTGAATGCTGCTCAATACACACATTTCTTTATAAATGTTGTCCAGTCAGATTTCAATTAATAAACTACTGTTATGTTAATTTCATCATATTGTTTTCTTTCCACCCCCCCTCATATATTTTCAATAGAGGATTTGATAGAGAGGCACATATTAGAAAGGGATGGGTTACACATATTGAAGAAAGTTCAAAGTAGGCTAATTCTGACAAATCTCAATAATCTGAATGTGCTGCTCAGAAACACAGGGAAGTTCCCACAGAGCAAGAAAAGATCTATGGTCCGTTTGTGACTCTTATCATACATACCAATAACCTGAGCATGAATGTTAAAAATAATAATATGAATAGTTTGGACATCTGTTGCTGCTACAGCTGCTTTCTAAAGGAGATACCAGTGGTGTCAGGATGACTGAGTCCACCATACTTGGATATCTATGTAAAACACTTTACATGACTAAGTCCAATATGTGGTGTACGTGTGATCCATTCATCAACAGTTGAACAGAATGGGTAACAAGTCTTTTAAAGAGGAAGTAAACAGGCAGGGACATATCACTGGCGTGACAGCAGTGAGAAGCTGGATTCAGACTTAACTGCAGTAGTGTCAGTGAGTCCCGCTGATGATCACGTACCGTATGTGAGTAGCAGGTAGGGATTCGAACTGTCGGGACAGGAAGAGTTCTCTGTGTTTGAGCTGGTGTTTCTGTTGTTCAGACGGCGTCGGCTGCTTCGACTCCTCCTCAAATTCTCCTGCAACACAAACACATCGGCGTCAGCGCTGCTGTCTATCGACATCATCTGCTTGGGTCTGAGATTACGTTTTTTTCCTCGCAGGTCACTGAACATTTCTACCGGACACTCCATAAAACCTTTGGAGACTGACAGTAGAAATATGAGATATATCACGTAACCTTAATCCCTGACTATTCTTAACTCATGGAAATGCTTTATAAAAATAGCATTCCTTAATTTAATTGTCCCCCATTTCTTACTGCTTTTATTGCATTTGCTTCATTGGAGCAGTTCATATTTAGTAATCCTCTGTAAAACACGCCATAAG
>NW_022281802.1:0-9600 GCF_004355925.1 Anarrhichthys ocellatus | reverse complement strand
ACACACACTCACTCACAGCACTTCTGACACACACAGATTCACAAAGTTTACATAAGATATAGTCCACGGAGAAGAGTCATAGAAGAAGAAGAACCAAACGGAGGAGGAAGTAAGTGAAAATATGAGAAGCTGTGGGAAAGAAATAATTACAAACAATTAAAATAAACATGAATAAAAAAGACAAACAAGAATCTAAATAAGTGACCCATCATCGCTATTACTCTATATTTCATGTCTTGCTTTTTCATTCTCTCTCTCTGTGCTAGCTGCTGGATGTTGCTGTGTGACTGTGCACTTAGCTCTGATTTGTTCGTGCGGATTAGACAGAGCGATGCGTTAGCTGGTGCTCAACATGCACACACACACACACATCACACACACACACAGAGCAGCAAATGGTGAGACTCCCTAAGGTTCAGTTTGAGCTGGCTCATTCTTCCAGAGGTCATTAGCCAAAGTCCATGCACACACACTCACACACTCACACACACACACACACACACACTGCACAGATTAACACCTGCAAACACACATACACACTCTCACACGCCCACACGGTGTTAGGCACTTGAACCTGCTGAGGGAGGTCTCAGCTGTTAATGCAAAAAATGAATTCTAGACATTACATCTGCCGTCACTTACCTGTGACATTGTGAACCCTGGTGTCTGCGTGAGTCTGTGACAAACAGAAAGAAACTAGGAAGGCAAGATGGAGAGATCGATGTTGCAATTTACATCAGATTTTCACATCAAATACTCAATGAACATTGGCCATTATCTCATACAATTACACCGATTTTGGCTGAAAGGTTGATATATTGAAACTGGGTGAGGTTCATTGAGTACACGTCCTGTTTAAGCTTTAGTAAGATAAATTGGAACCACGCAACAGAGCAGACGCTCTCAAAATCTTCATAGGTCAGCTCATTCCACAGAAACAAAGCCTCCTGTAGTACCAGACTAAACCTAAGACACATTGGAGTTGGATTAATTTCGCTTGTGCCCCACCATACCATCCAGAAACGTCACTGTTGCCATGGCAAACTCAAACTCAGCCAAGAACTTGAACAAAGCACGGCTGCACTGCAAAAACGAACGTCAAGTGGTGCTATAAAGTAGAGTAGTCAAGGTAGAGGTGACAACAACCAGAAGTTACAGTTGTGCCCTGAAGCAAATCCTTCACCCTCATGTGCCCCCACACCGCCTGAACACAGATGGGCCCAGTTTGGAATGGTGTTTATACCTGAAAGGGTAGACTCTGCAACATTTCACAGATTTGAAACAGCACACTTCCCTGAATGAAGAAAAGAGATTAGTGTATCCACACTTTATTAACACTCAATATATATTAAATATGCATCAAATCCAAATCAGAATTATTGAATTAAGTTGAAAAAGTAACTCTAAATGTATTACATCCATAGCTCCAAACACAATAACCATCCACGACTACAAAAGCAAATAGTGTTACTGAAACATGACAACTACAATTACACCAAATTAGTTTTACTAACGCCACACAAACAGAGACTCACTGACTCCAAAGTGCAGAAGAAAAACTGGGAACACAAAAATAATCGAGCAATGTGGGCAATATCTAAATGTCAATTTGTTAAGTCCACTTGGACATAGAAAACCTATAATTCCAATAAATCGCAACTGGAGTCACAAATAAATCATCAAACGTGTGACAGTTACCATATTGCAGCCAGCTCTACAAATGTTTTAACTGTGTTACGCAGCGCTCACAGAAACAAATAATTGGCAAGAATCGACCCTGTGACTCACATTACCTGTTGAAAAAGTCAAAAGTCTGTGTTTTGCCATCTGCACTGAGTCAACAGTTGAGGCTATCCTGATGGAGTCTTGACTGAGAGGTCGAAAGAACAGGAGTCGGAGAAAAAGGAAGAGAAAATAAAGTGAAGGAAGGAGACAGAGAGACAAAGGCATTATCTCCCATTTTCCTCTGCAGATGACAAGGGTAAAATAATTATTATCACACAAACAATAATCTGTCTTTCCTGTGCCGTCTCCCCAAAGTCGCATCCGTAGCTCCAGGCAGATAATATACTGGACTGCCTGAGATGCATTTGAATATTTCTTTGGCAGGAAATCACATTACTGGCTATTAAAAAGTAATTATTTGTACATAAATTCCCTGCAAGTTTGAGCCTAGTCTTGGCAGATGCCTCGGTGTGTGTGTGTTTATGTGTGTTTACTTATGTGTGTGTGTGTGAAGTTCGATGCTAAGGCAGTTAGCGTGTGGGGCGTTGCAGTGTTGTGCTTATTAAAAAAGCAGACAGCCTCTCCATCATCAACTCCACACACACACTTGGTGTCACTGAAACTATATTTCATAGGGTAGCGCATGATAATGTAATTACTAATACTTAGCATAGACAGTAAGAGAGAGAGGGGGCGCAAAAAGGAAGAGAGAAAAGAAATATAGAAAGATAAAAATGAGACTAATCAGCCCAAAAAAAAACAAAGGATGTGACGGAGGAGATGGACAGTGGCTTAATGATGGGGTGCAGGAGTAATACCAGTAATCCACAACACAGCAGAATCTTTCAGTTGGCTGCTGTTGAGGATATGTCAAAGAATAAAACTGAACAAACACACCAAAACTTTATTATATATTATATTATTATATATTATTATATATATATTTACCTAAATATTTCCTGTATGTGCAATGAACCCATTATACACTTGCTTCATCAGGTTTGTTTAGTCCCTAGCTGAGTTTTGGTTTAACGTAGATTCAACCCTATCACCTAATAACTATCTATACTGCTAAGTTGTTTGACCAACTACATTTTGTTAGGAAACATTGTTGTTACCTGATATATTTCAAGTGTACCAAGCACTACATTTATGTACCACACACAGATTGTAGGAAGGAAGGGAAACAAAGCGCAGGACTTTCACACTGGAGACCTAAGTTCACATCTTGAGTCCCATATATGGTTAAATCTACTTGTGGTTTGCCAGGAGGACACTGATGGAGAGGTCGATTGTGCTAAACATGATCCATTATTGTCCTGACAGTAATTGAAAATACAGTTAATATATACTATTTGAATGTATTCAATGAGCGTTGGGGATGAAAAGGGCTAATTTTTCCATTACTGGTCCCAGTTGGATCGTCTCAGGTGCGGTGTAGGAGCAGTATGTGTATGTCTACAAGGTGAAACATGCGTGGCAATCTGTGTTAACATTGCAGAGGGCAGGGAACAGACTGTGATGTCTACCTGCAGCTGAGCCATGAGGCCTCGACATGAATGTTACATGTTACAGCAGTGTTGTATGACTGAACCTTAGTCTGACGCTCCTTTTATCACACCAAAGAGTGATAAAAACAAAAGGCCTCAATCACTAATATGTTTGTGTAAATGTTCTTACTTTGCGCACAAGATAAGTGCGGATTCATGACATGTGCGCACCGACCAATTTTGTTCTTACCACCATATATGTATGTGAGCGAATCAGAATCATAAAAAAATGTACAGGCATGTTCCCGCTACTCTTTCAGTGGTGGCTGCATTTCCGACTTGTGTGATTCAAACATCTCCAATTACACCGCGTTCTTCAAGTCAAAAGTCATCATTTATTTGAAAAAGATGGATGCAATCATTTCCAAAATTCTGTGTTGCTTTTATCCAACGAGATATTCTGCCTCAAGCTAATTTGTTGGCATTTTAACCTTTCAGAAACTTGATATTCACAGCGCTCTCATGCTTACTAGCATGCACCTAAATTCACAGTACGGTCTAGCAGCAATCTAACAGCACCATAAATCACATCTTCATAACTGCAAAATGCCAAATCATATTTTTATTTTTTGAAATTGATGGCTACACTAAATATGACAACAGACATTCAAAGCCTCATTGGAAAAAGTTTGGAAAATGTGTAATACATTCTAAGTATGACCATAATTGATGAGGATGAAAGGGCGTCTATTACAAAGTTATTTAATACATTTGGCCAATACATTAGTAACCAACAGTTTTAAATGTTGTCTATTAAAGCCTCTTTTAAATTAAACTATTGTTTCTCACATTGACAAGTTATTTATAACTCTAACATGCTACATATGTGCGTGCGTTCTGGTTTGTATGTTTTCTCCCCTTTCAAATTACAATCCAATAGCCTATCATCATACTTAACGATATAAAGTTCACACTGTCAGGTCCATTCTCCATCCATTGTGTGCAGTCCCTTTAAGAACTAGGATTTGGGAGTGACGCGGATATGACAGTTAGTTTATCCGTCTTTCCTTTACAAGCAGGAAAATTATTTCTCTCTTTATTTGAGAAAAGTTCATATTTGTGTTGTCAAATTTCACTATGACCCTGAAATTCTGTCTCTTGTGTTATCATATACTGAATGCAAGCAAAACTACAGAGCAAAATCACTCTTTCTGATTGAACTAATCTATGAACTGTCTGAAACGATGGATATCCAAAAAAAATTGTCGCGCGCAAACATGCCACTCCCCTTGGGGCTAAGCCCCCCCTTTCTTTGAATCCTAGAAACGCCCCTGCCGAAGACATTTTTTCAGACACACTTACCCCTGTAACAACATTTAAGTCATGTGCATGTGTATGTGCAGCTTTACGCATTTGACAGTTTAGGACAGTAGTTACTGGACTGGTTGTGCACAGCCTGTTTTCCAGCAGTCTTGGTGATTAGATGTTTTTCCATCTAGATCTCCCTAATTTAATGAATCGCTTTCATTCATGTTTTAATGTCTGGATTACTCTGACACTCTGACTTTGGCTTGCTTTCAACCATGCTTTGGGTCAAACTGACATTGGATCACTGCCTTGTGTGCTTGTGTTTATGTGTGTGTGCGTGTGTGTGTGTGTGTGTGTGTGTGTGTGTGGTGGACTTTGGCGTCCTTAAATGTCCTTAAAAACTTGTTATTCCTCTGGAATATTCCAGCACTGTGTAAATATAAGTAATTCAGAAGATGCTAATGAAGGATTTTAAATGTTGGACTGTGCTCCCTCTTTTCTCGTATCTGTGTGTGTGCATGTGTGTGTAGTTAGAATAAATGCACTAAGAGCATACAGAGGAGGTTAGCAAGGGGCAACATGGATGGAATTACAAATTAGAAAGAACATCAGCAAACAATGAAAGTGGGACAGAGAAAAAGTGAATGAAAGCAATAGAAAGACAGACAGAGAGTTGAAGCTGGCACTGCATATTACCCAGGGTCCTGTTGGATATCATTCAGTTTGGAGACATAAGGCTGGGTTGGCATTGCTTTGGATAAGCTCTTCAAACAACCCCAGCTAAGGGCCTATAGTGCTGCATGAGAGCTGAACTTTTATGGTAAAAGTCACCAGTTACTGAAATAAAATATAATGAATTATGCCTGACATATTGCTAAATTTGACGAAAAGTAATTGCTTTACTTTACTTACTACTAAACATCAAAAGTATCAGTTACATGACTTGTTACTTTAGTTATCAGCACAACCCATTCAACAGACTTATTTCTGCATTCATGCCAATGAGGGAATTACCGACCACCAACAGCTAGCTTAGTGTTAGCTACGATCACGCAGGACTCCAGAAGTCCTCGCAATGTAGCGGTTCACACACCCTCTGAATCAAACTTGATGATTTCCGGATGTAGCCTTCGCAGTAAAGCTAGCAAGCCAGTTAAGAACACACCAGAGGTGCTCACAAGTCATTTTTTTCCGAGTCCAAGTCAAGTCTTAAGTCTTTGAACTAGAGTCTGTTGAATAAATCATTCAAGTCCAATTCAGAAGTTGCTGTGGTGTTGTGAGTTTAATAAAGCATACTTAGGTATACTGGTGACCTCACAGACATAGAGCAGATCTGAGCCGGTGAATTGACCCCGAACAAATGAAGAAAGAAGCATTTTATACAGGGAGCCAGAGCAGTCGTTAGACTGTATGTAAAACAGAGGTAAGAGGTATGAACAAAGGGCAAGAAGGGGGGGGGGCAATCACATTCAGACCTGCAGGAAGGACACACAGTTAGCATTTGGTCAATCAAGGGGTCGACACAGTAGGGGCCTGAAGTAGCACCTAGGCGTCATTTGGTTAGGAAGTCTGGCCCCAATGTGTATCCTTCATCAAGTCCAAGTCAAGTCTCAGGTCTTTGAGGGGCATCCCAAGGTCTATCATCTGCTGCATGCCATCCAGTCTGCTTCAATCAAAGCAAAGCTATATCTCCAGGAATTCAAAGCTATTTTAGTAGTGCTCTTTGGGTAGACTCCAGGAGCCTCCCCCCCTTTCTGCCTTCTGCCAAGCTAGTACGTAGCGGACAAGTCTGTACGCAGAGACACCAAAGTAGTATCAAACCTTTTGTCAAACTCCTGGTAAAACAGCGACCACACTGACCCCAACATGTCAAAGTAACAGAGCATTACTGTGATTAGTAACTATGATGCTGAAATTTGAATTGCAACCCTTACACTACTTGTTCATTACATAACTTGTGACTGAAAAGAGTAATCACATTACTGCAATGCATACTGCAAGTTTTGCTTTACTGCTCAACACTGAAAGTTACCTCACTGTTTGTCTCGATCAGTAATATACAGTTAATGTGTAACACACGCATCAGAACATTTCTAAAGATGGTAATTCTTATTTTAATGATCATCAATGGTTTTAGTATTCTTACTGTTATATGTTGTCAGTTGCTGTATTAACAACATGTTGAATCGAAGGTGGAGTGGAGAAAGGTTCATGTCTAACACTAACAATATAGTGTACAGTATTTAGAAATAACCCGGCTTACCAATTATAGCTGGGCATCTGGCACCTGGTGCTTTCACTGTATGACTGGGTCAGATGAGCTGATTGGACACATGGGATGTATAGGGTTACTGAGGCACACACACAGGGACAGACAAACAGATGGAGAGATGGATAAATGGAAGAGGACAGATGTATTGAGACCTCAGCAAAGCCTCAAAGGAGAAGCAGGGGCACATTGTGACTGACTCTGTTTTGTAGACTGGCCAGTTAGGTCTATAGTTCACAGGGTGGGCGGCTGATTGGCGGTCTACGTGCAGTGTAGACATTAGGTGAGGCTGCATTTAAACAAACAGAGTGAGTTACTCTGTTAAATAAGTTAAGATGATATGTGAAGATCAAAATAATTATGTGAAGATCTCAACTCCCCATAATTGTTTTAACTAGAAAAATGGCCAAGCTGTTTAGAAGGATGTTTGGTACCTTTGCATACTTAAATTCGAAAGCATATGATGGGGCGCGCCAGTAAAAAAAAGGCCTCCGGCAACAATGTTTGTTATTCATGTTTTTCAGTGCCTGAAATGACAAATCCGCTAAGTATGACTTGCTTATCTTCCCACTTTCAGTGTCCTGTCTGATGTGCTCAGGAATGGTTGCCAAAGCACAGAGCATCAGTCTCTGGGGACTGAGTGATTGCCAGAGTACCTGGGTTTGTTCTGACGCTTGAAACACTGGTGCTTTCATTAACCCTAGCCAGATCTCGGCTTAGCATGAAGATGGGACAACATGCTCTGATATTGCGACAGTCACTGATTTTCTGTCAATAGTTCTCCCAACTCAACTCTCTTCTCTTCTTGGTTGATGAACCAGTCAGGGTTTCAGATAAACATTGTTTGTAGCTTCTAATTTCAGATTATCTTATTCAGCTTCCATGTGTCAGTTGCAGCTGGCAAATCAGATTGCTGTGAGGCAATACTGCTCTCTTTGCATCAAGAGTGGTGAATCTCCTAAATGTCCTGGATCAACATTCACAACGTACACAATTTGGTTGAAACCATCTTTCAGCAACATAAACAAAGGGTGACGCAATCATTCATAACCTCCTCACAGGTCATGATTGCCCTACACCAAAGCGTTCCTGAAAAAGTCTCACTCTATTGTCTCTCAGGTGTTGTACAGAAAGTACAGAGGTCTGCTATTTGAGAATACGGTTTTTGTTTTTTCTATAAATCATCAGACTTTTGTGGTCGTCAGTCAGAGCTCTAGATCAATTGAAAGGAAAGGCTCACCTCATTTATGCCAACTAGCAATTGTTGTCCAGTTTGCACTTCAAGCTCAAGTCCATGTTTGTATATTTGTCAGCCAAGCTACTTGCTCTGTCACAAAATGCTAGATAGCCTTCCTGGCAGCATTGGCCAGCATCGGCAAAGAATACTGGGTATTGTAGTGACCCTTCAAAAAATAGTTTCAGTTTAACTATGAACGGGAAAGATTGCATTTTCAATATTGAGTGTATGTAAGTATGAAAATTGTTCGAACCTGAGAGTTTCCCTTTAAACCACATCTCCATGGTCCAGGCGGCCTACATCTTTTACAGTTGTCAGGTTGTCCCCCTTGTACAGCATATTGTCTTCCATAGCTGTGTGTACATGTCCTATTGGCACACCACCAGTTTATGCCGGGTAGCATTTAGCAGAGTAGCCTGTTCATCAGATTACACCAGAGCCCTTTGTCATCTTCAAACTTCGGAGTGACTTCACAGATTTGCCTTTTTGAAAGTCGGTTCAGCAAAATGTATCTCTTATATGCTTTGTCACTAACTAACCGAAACCACATTCAGCAATACATGAGCATTCTGTCTACACTGCAAAATAGTATGTTTCTGATCAGCAGTGCAGTGTCTGTATCAGATTTCTGCAGAGACTGGAATGCCTTACCAGATAGTGCCTTTCAAGGCCTCCCTTAGTGGTGTGTGATTAGTATATGCACTCTTAGTCCTTGTGCCAACACAGCGTAAGAAAATGTGAGAATCGAAATCTTACGTCAACTAAAATAATTTTTCATACAACTTTATGGTTTGCACTTCCACTGGGCAATCTTTGCTGTGAGATCTAACCTAAGCTGCACTCAGCAGTAAGTAATTATTTGAATTCCATTTATACTCTGTACCTAGCTGACACGTCTTGCTATCAGTACTGCGGGCGATGTGTCAGATTACAGCATAAACGTGGATGACTTTACCCCTTTATCTTTAAACCCAGACTCAGCAATGTCTTTATTACTATCTGCATTCAGTGTCAATAAGGCCACGCATAGTGATCCCCATGGTCAGCTGTGGCATTCCGCATTTGGTCCAAGGTGGAGTGGGTTGCTGAAATGTTTATATATCAGATTACACTAGAGTCCTGTGTCATTTATATTGCTGTGGGAGGGAGTTCATCATCTTCTCCAATATTGATTGGCTTGTTGTTTACAATTTGAATAGTATATGTGATGTGCAGGTGGTATTGTCTTTCAAGATCCATGAGCAGTTTCTCCTCTCTGACTTTCATACAGCACATACAGTATACAGTGTGTATATATATAATATATATAATATATATATATATATATATATATATATATATATATAGGTATATACAGTGGGTACGTAAAGTATTCAGACCCCTTTAAATTTTTCACTCTTTGTTTCATTGCAGCCATTTGCTAAAATCAAAAAAGTTCATTTTATTTCTCATTAATGTACACTCAGCACCCCATCTTGACAGAAAAAAACAGAAATGTAGAAATTTTTGCAAATTTATTAAAAAAGAAAAACTGAAATATCACATGGTCATAAGTATTCAGACCCTTTGCT
>NW_022281801.1:0-9613 GCF_004355925.1 Anarrhichthys ocellatus | reverse complement strand
CCCCTTAATAATAAAAACCTTCATTTAAAAACTGCATTTTGTGTTTACTTGTGTTATCTTTGTCTAATATTTAAATTTGTTTGATCTGAAACATTTAAGTGTGACAAACATGCAAAAAAATAAGAAATCAGGAAGGGGGCAAACACTTTTTCACACAACTGTATACATACATACACATACATATATACATACATACACATACATATACACATACACTTATATATAAAACTAAACTTTCAATAAAACAGTCCGGTTTGAAAAAATAATATTGCAACAACTAATGTAGCGATTACGATAACTACTTCAAGGTTTGTTTTTTTTTCCTGTATGAACAGGAATGAATTGTCCGTGTGCCGAGGAGTATTTACAAACTAAGAGAGGCCAACTCATCAATCATGGAAGGCAGAGGTATGTGCACGGATGTGCATCCTCCTCAAAATTAAACAAAGAAAATTTGTTGCCGAATCTTTTAAAAACCTTGTTTTCCTTACTTAGGTTTCAACGCTTTCCGTGGTGGGACGTCACGCCTCCCCCACCTCAACACAGACTGTAAAACCTGCAGTCTCTCACAGCACTGATAAATCCTCACAGCTTTGTAACAACAGAGGACGATGTATCAAAGTTATTAAAGCACAGGGAGGTGGAAAAGCCACATTAACCATGCATGGATGCTTTTCTACCGTCAATAGAAATTGTTCTGACTCATTATCACGTAAAGAAATGTAAAAACAAAACAAATGTACAGTAAAATATGCATTTATTTATAGTGATTAAAGTACCAAACGATCCTGCACACTGGTCACACAAAATCAATTTACACACTTAAGTGTACTGACTCAATTTAAACGCCAATACCAACATAAATACATTTCAAATATAAATACAGTACTGTACACCTTTCCCTTAGATCAAATTTGAATGTTGGAGTAGATTGTCAAGGACTGGATGTGTGGTATCACAGGCACCAGATGTGTTGGGCCCGCACAGCTGCCCGCAGAAGAATCTGCCCTATAGTCCTTTGCTACTAAAATGTTGTACAAATTCAAATTCATTTCAAAGGAAGCAATTATGTAAAACATGCTGATTTGGTTTAAACTGGATTTTTTCATTTTAATTACACAAACTAAAAATAAAATAAAAATTCTTGCTGACATGAACAAGTCATCTGCTGGCTTTCCCAAAGGCCATATACTCATTACATTGGAAGGATTCAATAAAATCATACTCCATCTGAAAGCATCACTCTCATCATGGTGATGTCACAGTGCAACGTCATGTGTGCAGCTGATGAATTATACAATCTCAAATTGACAAGGCACAAGCTGATGAGTCCACAAGGAAGAGATGAGGAGAAATGAGAAGTGTGCGTGTCTAGTGCCAGTTTCAGGAAGCACAGGTAGACATGATTTGGAGAAGACTGCGTTTCATTTCAAACAAAGAATCTGGCTGAAGGTGTGTTTCCTTGTCTGGCTGAAGGTGTGTTAAACACACCTTCAGCCAGACAAGGAAGTAGTCGGTTAAAATGTAAACATTGTATTCCAGATCAAATTAACCCCATGGTGGAGAACAAAAGGATACAGGTTAACTGGACATACACAAATGACATAAACAAATAGAAAGCACCTGGATTGATTGACAAAAATACAGACTAGTGTGTCTGTTATCATCCCTCATGCAAATCTTTGGCTGGACTGTATACATTTATAAATTTGGACTTTTTATTTAAAAGCATCATTCTCACATTAATGTATTTCTATTAGACAGAGAAATATGAATGCCTCCAAACAATGGTTTCCTGCTGAAATTAACTTTCTGTCTGTATTTTGTGGGGGGGGTTTAAGACCTGGTTTTTAGGTTAGTTAGTTGAGAGTCAAGTTAGTTGAGAAATGTATTTGGAATTAATTGGAAGATAAATCAGTAAAGATGACCACAATAAAAATAGTTAGTTGCAGCCCTATTCATGTGAATAAAAAACTTGACACAAATATAAGACTTTTTTTTCATATGGAATCAAGCTTCTCTGAGCTACCGCAGCATACAATCAAATAAAATTGATTTAGTCCTCCACAGATCGTTTACACAGCGTTACACCTAACTTTATTGTGAACATGCTTCTGAATGCAGCCTGACGAGTTTGGGATGTGACATGGAAACTGGTTAACCACAGTATGCTAAAACAAACACCCAAATCACTGTGGACAAATGGGTGTTGGCTGATGTACAAGGTGAGGCACTTTTTGATTTAAATTTGATCTGAAAAGCTTTATGCTCCGTCTGAGCAGCTCTTGGCGTATATTGGCTTCCAAGGCATATGGTCATCCGTGTGAAATTAAGTCAAACAACTCCAGCAAACCACAAGCGATTTGCAAAAGTCAAGAAAAAGATAAAATATTTGACGAATCAAATTTAAGTGGCTCTGGAACATACTAGTATCATGTGGATTAAAAAGGTGCTTTAGTTAATTAACAAATGAGTGCAGGTTACAGAAAGCCATTCCCAACGTCTAAAGAAGATGTTCAGCTGTAAAACCACCTAAAAAACCCTGAAAACGAGGGTAAGTCATAAACCACCTCTTGGCCTTAAGACCGGTCTCACAGTTGCAATTCACATTAGCAGCAGTCCTTCAGAAACACACGCATGTGTGGAGACATTTCAAATCAAAGTGGACTTATTTTCTACTTGTGTAAAAATTGGAGCGAAGATTATCACAATGAATAAGCACTTTCCATCACGCACCCACACAGTTAAACTGTTATTTGCCTGCTGGGACAGCAGGAGGGACCTTACCAGCAGCAGGAGGGACATTACCAGCAGCAGGAGGGGAATCTATATCCTGTCTCGTGTCAGTCCTGGATGGATCATCCCCCTCTCCTTGCCCTTTCTCCTGAGAAGTCAGCTCTTTTTTTCCTTCTTCTGCAGCATCCCGGGAACTTGACTGCTTAATATTGTACACCAGCGGGATGGGGGGCTGGTAACGATATCTGTAGCCAAAGGCACGCAGGTGATATGTGTAGTACTCCAATAAATACATCTGTGGAGCATCTACATAGTGGAATGACACGGACAAGTCCGAGCAGCAGTTTGGACCCTGAGAAAAAAAAGAGTGTATTGTAGTTATGCAACAATACAGAGACAAAATGGTTGAGCTTTCCTTGTTACTGTGGATTAACCAGTTTGACCAAAAGCTGCTATGGGAAAACTTTGTTGACCTCGGCAAATGTTCCAATTTTATCTCAAAGATCGACATCGGGGTGAGTCAAGGCTTGGCCTGATCAGATCCTTTGTTTTACATCAGATGTCAAACAGACGTTTTACTCGCGAAGCTTTCATGCACATCAACACAATGAGTGCAGCCACTTCAACTCTTAAAGTCTCCGCAGACTGCAGACAGTGGTGGAGAGCCAACGCAACCACACTCACTGCACCACTGAGCATTGCAAGTGCAACAAAAGCACTGCAAGAAAACAGCCAGTAAGAGTAATTTGTTGATGTTTTGTATAAATGATAATAAAAAAACATTAAGGAACAGATTGGATGTAGGGATTGTTTTTTTGAATGCAATACTAAACTATTCAATTGTTAAGGATATATATTTGATTGATTGTAATACCTTTAATGTAGCCTACTTGAAGTGTGCACTATGCAGCCGTATTGGGAAAATAGAAGTATCTGATGGGAACACGGTTTCGGCAGATACTCAATTTTGAAACTTTTAGATCAGGAGCAAAAGAACTTGATCGGTACATCCGTTTAAACAAGCATATAGTTGTCCGTCTTAAGCTAGTTGTCTTTTCAAACATTAGCAGTGCTGAAGTTGCGTCAAACCAGTGTAATACCACGTCAACAACAAAGAGAAAGTCCAGAATGTTTTCTGCACTTGCCTCCGAGATCGGGTAGTAGCAGTAGCTCCAATACCAGAAGCTCTTGGGAAACTTGGCAGTGAGGTGCTGCTCGGGGACAAATGGATGAAATGTCTCCCTCTGCACAGCGTCTCTGGAGTCCCCTGCCAGCACTCCAACTTTCTCCATGCACTGCCCCATTGCCAGGTCCTCTACAGAGCTAGTGTGAGTGCAGACTTTGCTTTTAAATCCTTCTACAAATCGCCGCAGAGCCTCTCTGCTCAACACATAGCCCGCACCACCACTCATGTAGCCCTGCTTGGCGTAGGGCTTGAATCTTCGGCCAAAGTAAATCGGCTCACCCGGTGTGTGGTTCGAGAGAACCAAACGCAGGTTGTCTACAATTACGTAGGTGTCGTCATC
Organism: Anarrhichthys ocellatus; assembly: GCF_004355925.1. NCBI lineage: Eukaryota > Metazoa > Chordata > Actinopteri > Perciformes > Anarhichadidae > Anarrhichthys > Anarrhichthys ocellatus. The sequence goes on along the minus strand of NW_022281801.1, from coordinate 5,351 downwards.
TGCCTTAAGGAACCAGTCCGCCTCGTTGCTGTGATGCTCGTAGACATATTGGAAGGCCCGGATCGTTTTCCAGTAAAGCTGGTCTCTACCCTCCTTTGTGTCTAAGCCCACCGTGGGGAAGTCGGGGTCGTCCACAGAGCTCATGAAGACCACGATATTGCAGTGGCGACTCCAAGTAGACTTCACATGGCGAGTCTTCTTCTCCAGGTTGTTGGGTCCAGTCATCACCCAGCAAAGAATACGCACCTTTTTGTATAGTTCATCAGCCATGCTGCTATCCTCACCTAGTAAGGAGATACAAATAGTAATATAACATTTCACACTGTAATCTCTCCATAGTAAACTGTGATAGTATCCAATCATACAATAGTTAATACAATATATTATTGAAGGGGAAAAGACAACATTCAAAAGAGGAAATCAAATATGGGGTGTAGGGTTTAGCATAAAAATCCAGAACCAGGAACTCAAAGTGGATGGTTAAAAATGAAAAGCCAATCATAAAATGGAGGTTAAGATGAACTAATATGCATCAGAAAATTAACAAACATTTAGAGGTACAACTACAGATCCAAACCAAATTCAGTGAGACAATCATCAAAAATAAATGTTTGGTCAACTTTCAATTCCAACCACACACACACACACACACGTGTTTACAGGCACTTGATCAATGATTATTGGTTAACCAGAGAAAACAGGCTACAGGGTAATTGGAGAATATGTTTACAGGCGCTGTAGGAACCTGGTTACTGTAAAGCCGTGTGTACATTCAGCTTCTGCAAAGTTACTCCTCCACTGCGTTGCTTAAAGGTCGAGCAAACTGTAAATCTCTTCAAGTGTAGAGTGTAGATTGCAAAATGGGAAAGAAAACACGGTCCCACCGCCACCACATTCCTTGTGTGAAATGTTGTGTGTGTGGGGTGGTGGAGGTAGAAAGCAGAAAGGATGTGAGAACATTCTGTCAATGAACTTAGTAGTGATGGAAAACATCTGTACTTTTTTTTTTACAGAGAGGAATCGAAGCTGCCAGGGCTCAGTGAAGCACATCCTGCACTTCTCCAGCAGCCACCAGGTCGAGACTAAACCTCGGAAGAGGGGCCTCCACCACAGCCACCAGCACCTCATGCACCTGCGCTCCCACCCACACATTAGCCAGCTCCAATGTCTTGGAGGACAAATAGCTCGATTAGATTGTCTAGGTGTCAATCAGCTGATGCGTATGTCAATATTGAAAAAAGGGCAGTACTCACACATTCACTACATGCACTAAACAAACAGGACACTAGTAAGACAGCTACATGGATGTATTACAGAACTAGCTATGGGGAAGTGAGCCAAACAATGACTTCTTTACCCCAGATAAGTGCTGAAACAATCTAAACGAGGGCAGATACATCTGTAAAGACTTCAAAAAGAATCTGAAAGAAGAAATACAGCAACTGGATTGAAGGTTACATCCACAATATTAAAAAACAGCAGTATTAGAAGTTGCAGTAGTAGCAATAGTAGTTCTATATCAACAGTAGTAGTAGCAGCAGCAGATGTAGTCGTAGTAGCAGAAGTATCAACAGCAGTAGTACGTCTTTTAATCCAAAAGGGAGTTTTTTTCATAAAAACAGTGGTGTGAGAGTAAGAGAGTGGGAGTGAGAGAGTGAGTGGGAAAGAGACAGACAGACAGAGAGAGAGAACTGAACCAGCATAAGATTAGCAAGGCACAACCCAATCAGGATTCCTCAAAGGAAGATCGACCCACAATAATATCTGCTTAGTTCTGGACTTTATTGATTACAACTATTTAATTGACGATGGTTTTATGCTATTCTTGGATTTCCAAAAAAGCATGCGACTCAGTTGAACATAAATGTATTTTTGACAGTGATAAATGTAAACACTTTGGGAACAGGTTTTTAGACACGGTTACTATGATACATAAAGAAATCATAACAAGCTCAGCAATAACTCGTTTAATACTATGTCCTATAACTAATGTTGAGTTTATTATTGTACTTATTTTCTATATAAAAAATAAACGTCCATATGGCGTACCTGTATGATGAGGGTGCCTTAGGTTGAACAGAGCAGACCTCTCCTTCTTCCATATCTTCCTCTCTTCCTCAGGCTGTTGCTGGTGGTCATGACGTTGATGCAAGCTGCTGACCTGCTGTGATGACATGGTCTTCTCAAAGCTTACCTGCCGCAGAAACACGTACAGCGTGCAGGTTCCCACCACGAAACCCGCACAGAAGGAGAATCTGGATCCGAGGGCCTTCATTCTGGACCCGGTGTCCTCACTGTCAGTCGTTCAACTTGGCAGGTGCTGAATACGGTGGTGAAGGAGACAACACGGACACACGTTTCACTACAAGGGGCCCCAGTCACGAGTTGCAAACTTTCCAAATCTCCTCGCTGTTATCGAGTGTTGGCAGAAATGAAGTGTCAACTGGGTGACAGCGTCACTGCGTGTCTAAGGTGGGGTTTAATGGTACTCACCAGCAGTATCGCGTACACCATAGCAGCTGGAGTATCCCGCAGCTACTTCATTGTAACACTACACATTAACTTTGTAAAAGCGAAAGCTGAGCCAGTTTTGACCACGACGTAGCTGTTTGTTTCCCCCTCCCTGAACGAGAACTTAGCTCAGCTAGCAGCACTAATATGTTGCCAATAGTTATCGTTGCGAAACTGCGAGCGATCTAACGTTAACCACGAACAGCTAAATAATATCCGGGATAGAAAATAAACGACTTATAAAAGCAGTTGTTCTCATCGTCTCCTGGCCTTGTTAAAACAGCCGTTGGTAAACGTTAGCTGGTCCGTTGGTTTGATCGACACTGCTGACGGTAAATTCAGTGCTAAATTAGCAATCCTTCCTGTTGTGTCAACATAACGTCAACTAACGGAAGCGTTAGTTATCCAGGTGACCGACCGAGCTGGCTGGATGTACTGTGGATTGGACTAAGCCCCGTAGTTTAATGAAAATAACGTTACAGACAAAAACACCCATGTAAAAATGTTTCAAAACGCTGCAGAAACTGCTAACTAATCTGGGTTCTGTTTTCCGTCCAGAAGACACAGCATTTTCCGGTCAGGTCGGGATATTTCAAAAGAAAAGCGCAGGCGCGTACTACTGCAAATAAATATACAGGTGCGATTACTTGGCAAACATTTTTATTTTTCCAAATACTGTATTTTGTTTATTTATCCTAGATCAAAGGTATCTGATTATAAACAGATCCTGTTAACTTTGGGTTTTCCATCGCATTGCAATACAGGCCCAAAATCAGATTAGACCATTAGAAGATGCATAACAATGCAAGAGCAAGACAAATCCAGTTAGCCAAGTGAAGAAACGCACCTACACACATCCTGAAGCATTTTTCTGCTTTCTTATCCGACCTTGAGCCTCTGGATACTGGCTTCTTTGGGAACAAATACCTAAATTGACCACATTTACTCTGGTAACTCGAGTCTGACTTAATTTGTGCCATTATACATCAAATCAATTCAAAAGCATATTCACGCAACAATTATGTACAAGTTGAGTTCCCAGTAGTCACAGTTATTCACAAATGATACAAATTCAGCCCCTAAATACACAATCCGTAGAAAAGTTGTGTAGATTCATTATTTGGGTACACTGAATCTGACTGACAGTGTAGCACTCTTTTCCTTTGCTAAATTAGGGTAAGTTAAATTGTCAGAAATTAAAGTACAAAATTAAAAGATATATCTTCCTAAACTTCTTTAAGTGTTTTTTTCTTTTGGATCCATTTAACAGCAGGACAACCTGAAATAAACATTTTTGTGAAACAATGTTAAAATTCTGGGTTTAGACAAACCTTTTCAAAAGCATGTGTGCAAACACTTCTGTAAGCTACAATTGTGTTTAATCTCATCACCAAATGCAGCAACAGAAAGTTTCAAAGACAAGTGGGAACTGAAATGGGAACTCTTCAGTATTTGTCTTTTGTTTTTCATATGCAGACACAATCATCCTTTGGAGTAAACTGTAACTTGAACAACCTGTGCAAACACTCCTTCAGGTTGAGGCATGCACAATTCCCCCCAAGCTGTCTTTTGAATCTAAGGACTTCTTTGTCAATAACAACATACAAGTAATAATTGAACTGTGGACACAGTGTGCCGCTGACAACTTCAGAACTAGATGCAAATATTCAGTTGAAGTCACTAAAAAAAAAGAAAAAAAAAAAAAAGTACCATCTTTCAAAACTGAATCCCTTCAAAAAGGGGAAAATGCATAACTTCATTCAACTGCACAGTACAGCTGAGATGTTGCGGGGTCATCGTGCAACATATAACTGGTGCCCACTCCAGACACATATTGCCTATTCAAGACACACAGACACATTTTCAGAATGTGCAAACAGGTGAGTAGATGTTATCCACCAGCTTTAATAGCAGTAATTGAATAAATGGGGCTCCCTCCACAGGAGTTCACCGTCACAACAGCTGCACTGAATGAGCTCATATGTCCACGTCATCTGAGTCAGAGGGGCCGGATGACTGGGACTCCTCCTGGGACTCTCCCCACACAAACCTATAGTTGTTCTCCAACTCCTGCTGCCTCTTTTGCTCTTTGTAAACCTCTTCTGTGCCTCCAGTCTGTAAGATGGGGGGGGGGGGGGAAATGATGGTTTTACAAACAACCACCTTTATGAATGCATGTTTATATGACTTGTGGAAAATTAAAAGAAAACGTCACTTTTTAAACTTTTTCCCCACAAAAGAAAAAGCTTATTTTACGTGTCAAAGTCCTTATTCTGATTTGCTGAATGTCAATGACAAAACACACATTTTGTAGACAGTTTGTCAAAGGTTGAAGAGAAGTGTACTTGAGGGTGGTAAGTGGGTTTCAGTGAGGATGAAAAAATAAAACAAAACAATAATCACACTAATTGAAAAGGCTTCGTTGGCTGTGTGAAATAACCCCTCTGCTCCCTTTCCTTGCAGGTTAATGTTTTATCTCGTAAAACATGTTTTCATATTTTATGAGGTTAGATGAGGGTGTTTCGGCAAGGTAGTTCAACTCTACAATAAAATGCTGCAGGAAACCCTGCGGACCTATCTCAGCAAACCTGAAACCAGCTGGTCATTACTTTTCCCTCATATTTCACAGACTAGTTTTCTGAAGCACAACAGTTATTATTTTATTATTGTTTTTTTATCAGAAGCTTCAGTAAAAGTAGTAATGAAATATGAAATATTAGGCAACATTTTTTTGCTGTTATACTAAAACTTTTTTTTTTTTTTTTTTTTATAAACAAAAATGATAACTTGAGGACACACACACACACACACACACACACACACACACACACACACACACA
>NW_022281800.1:0-4867 GCF_004355925.1 Anarrhichthys ocellatus | reverse complement strand
AACAGTATGAAGATGTACCAACAGTATGAAGATGTACTAACAGTATGAGGGAAAGGGTAAACATATTAAATTGGGCCGAGTGTTGAAAATATAACTTGTTGCATTTTGATGATGACTGAAAAATGACAAAAATATAAACGAGCAGGAAGACATGAAAAACAAAAGCAAACGGTAAACTTATTACCCATCAGTCAGCCAGAACACTGCCATGAGGATCGGGTCTTAACAGTTTCAACTGAAATATTGGTTGACAAATAAAGCTACATATCAGCTCCCATCTTTATTATGTATTATTATATTCATGGTGTCCGAGCTGCTGGCTGATCTCAAGTCACATAGTGTCATGTATTTGGTTGTTGAGGTGTTTGTTATAAATGATTGGGGTTTGACAGGAGACTGCACATTGTTATGAAGGCACATTATTCCAAAACAACAATAATCTAAAAAGTCTCTAGTTAGACTGAGGGCCCGTTCGTCAAACAGTCCGTTACCCTGAAGATAAAGGAGAGAGACTCTCTCTGTGTGCAGCAAACAGATCCACAGACACAGTGATTGAATGTTTTACTGGTAGAATGTAGATTATTTGGTTTGTTTTTATTGCTAACGCGTTCACTGTTTATGTTTTTACCAAGTAAAGTATATTTGTATAACGAATAATAAATAAATGTACTATTAATAATATTATTATTACATAGCTAATTATTACGCAGAATGACGGCGATATCTTTTATGACATCAGTTTGTCAGGGCTGTGAAAGTATTCATGAGAGCGGATCAATGATCGACAGCATACTCACGCTTAAATACATGTTGGGACTCATGTGTGTCTTAGTCTTTGTGTGTTGGGGTGTTTGTAGTCAGAGTTCTGCCTTACCACCAGTGTCCCCGTCATGGTAGTTGGGATCGAAGCCTCTCTCCAACAACTTCATCACTTTGTCCACCTGATTGTGCTGGATGAGGTCCATGAACTTCCTCAGATTGGCCTGCGCAACCGGAGAAGAGAAGGAGAGTCATTACAGTGGGAAGAAAGAACAAACGGCGGTGGGTGTGAGAGAGAAAACAGCAGGTTCAGAGCTGCAGAAGGACTGAAATAGAAGTGGAGATAGAGGAAGGTGTCCAGGGTCAAACACAACTGAGGGTGAGGAGCGGAAGCGTTTAGGACGACGGTGTGATACCGAGGGAGGCTCGCTGTTGAAGATGGAATAAAAGAGGCCAGTGAAAGCAGGACGCACAGGAAGGGGAGATGAGAGGATCGAGATTGTGGCCATTGTGGGGAGCGGAGTGGCTTCTCCTCTCTGCTCTGTTCCTGTCTGCTTTCTTTCCAGGCCGCATGATAAAAATAGATAAGAGAGCAGCTCCCCGAAGGAGAGGAGAAGATGAGGAGTGAAGATTGAGATAGCATAGGAGGAAAAAAAGACAATGGGTAGCAAAATAACAGAACAGACAGAGGAGAAGAGGCAGAAGAATAAGTGAGGAGGAGTAGAAAGCGGGATGTCCTCATCACATCGCGTTGCCCCAGATATCTGAATCCAAGTGTTTCAGCAAATACACAGGCGCAGAGATTCACGTCTTATTTTAATCTGTGATTCCCCACCATGTACAGCTGCACTGTACTCATTCAGGACATCTTATCACAGCTATCTTTTCTTGTAGAAACGGAGATATTATCAAAAATGGATCCGACTTCGTGACGAATCCTTCAGATCAGTTTGAGGTGCTAGGAGGACCACATTGTTAAACTGGTTCCAGACTTCTGAATCTCAGACCCAGACTTTGTCCGTCGCTGCTAAACTGGTCAGGACGAAACAACAGCCGACTGGAAAATGATGTCAGACCGACGCAAAATTCAGATACAGAAATATACAGTTGCACATTGTAACAGCTGGTGTTCCCACACAAAAGGAAAGAAAAACATCGGCTCTGGATTTTTAAAGCCCAACGCATCAAAGATCCCTGAATCGGTGCCGATCCCCATCCCGGGAATCTGCTCCAAAATTCATCGCTAGAAGTCTTTTAGAGTCATCAAAACCGACATCATTATCAAGATGCACTAGCTTCATATTGAATGATTTCATTAGTTTGTTACGTACTAATTTAATGGCTAAATTATCTACATTCCTAAAGATCATTTTGTGATATTAATGAAAGCAAATATAATTTTAACTGATTAACTAAAACCAACAATCCAGCCATGAAAAGATGCACATTTCTGAAAACCACAGATGTTTAATGTGGACATGAGTTTATGGTCTCAATCTCTAGTTTCAAGTCTTCTTCAATACAGCATGATGTTCATTTAGTACATTATGGTCCATTTAGAGTCAAACAGACCATAAAGCAGGGGATGCTTTAGGGCGGGGCTACACAGTGATTGACAGGTCTCCACCAGAGACGTATACAACGTCTCTACGTCACTCCTCCTCAGTTCAGATATGGTCACTTCCTGTTCACTGGTTGAGAAAAACAAAGAGGGCGACGGCCAAAATGTCGAAATTGAGGTTTCAAAACGTCCACAAACCAACGAGTGATGTCACGATGAGTACGTTCACTTCTTTTATACAGTCTGTGAGTATATCGAGCGAGCGTTATTTAAAGTTCCATAGTATAATAATGGGTGTAATAATGGGAGGGGTCAAACAAACACAGGACTTTCACCAAGGAAACCTCCGTTACACTTGTTATGTAACGTTACGTAAGAAAGTCCACTGAGGACGGTTGTTGTTTCTTTATGCTGGTTAAGCTATTACATTACTTACATTACGTTGTTACTTTATTATGTGAACACAAACTATGATCTTTTTTCTAACCTTAACCAACCGCTTCACAGCGTTAACCACGTGGCGTTGTGCGTATCTGCAGGTGTGATAAGAGGCTGATATGAAACGTATTTATGAAAACCTATTTTTGGTGTAGAAATGCCGACATTCCAGTTATCTTGTGGTTTGCAAAATGACAACATTTTGCCGACTGTGTTGAAAACCAACGAGTTTAAGTCAAAGATGCAGAGTTTGATATTAACCGTGATGAGTTACTGCCGGTTCAGTATCTGGAAATGTTAATGGTTCAAGTACAAGCTCCTGTGTTTTCATAAAATAGTTTTATTTAATGCAGCTGATATGTCCCCTGTGTGTGAGTGTGTGTGTGTGTGTGTGTGTGTGTGTGTGTGTGTGTGTGTGTGTGTGTGTGTGTGTGTGTGTGTGTGTGTGTGTGTGTGTGTGTGTGTGTGTGTGCGTGTGTGTGTGTGTGTGTGTGTGCATGCGTCTCTGCAGGCCTGGTGAATCAGACTCTGGAGTATGGCGTCCTCTCTCTCTGTTTGTCTGTCTGTCTCTCCCTCTTTGCTAAAAGCAGGTTGTGAGGCTGGTGACGGATTGTCTGTCTCAGTGAGAGCTTCAGCCGACCACAGAGCACCAGCCCGCACGGCAAACCGGTTCCAGCTCCAAAACAAGAGATGGGTCGGGCTAAGAAATGAGAAAGAACGGACTCAGCGTTTAATTTAAATGTTTATCATCGAAGATCCGCATTTTCTGGCTCGTAAGGTAAACGTGTGAGTTATCATCTTTTCATTCTCCGTCCTCTTCCTCTCTTCAGAATTAGAGCAGCTGTCAGACGGTTTCCTAGTGTGCCGGTAACAAGAGAGCTGCCAGAGAAGCTTATGCTTTGGCAGCTCTACAGGACTACAGTAGGTACGGGACGGCAGCCCAGAGCTAGCCTCACACAACGAGCAAGAGGCTAAATCTCTCCAGTTTACTGGAGAGATTTACTTCAATGCACGTGTGAGGAACAAGAGACGGAGCCGGGGAGCGGCCGGCTGTCGGGACTGGCAGGAACACAGAGGCGTACATTCTGTCAGATCATGAGAGAGCAACAGAAAAGCTCAAAATGATCCCAAACTGACAGGTAGACACAAACACTCTCTACCAGTGAAGCTGCTAAAACGAAAATGCAATCTGTGAGTTTTATCTCATTTTGGCGTGAAACAGTCTTTGGTGTTTTCACGCCGCACTTCCCAGAGTCCGGCCACCATGGCGGTGAGACTGAGGTGACATCTCTTTCTTGAATATCTTTGTCTGTTCGACTCTTCATCTCTCTAGTTTGCCTCCAAGCTGGAAATGTTTCTCGCTATTTCAAAACAGAGTGGATTCGATCGCTGGCCGGCGACCGACCAGGGAATCAGCTGCCGTTCTGAACGTCTTTATTTGCTGTTCAGATTATTTTTAATAGCTTTTTCCTCTATATTCTCACATCCATTCAATATAACCAGAACATCACCTTGATTACTGTACACACAGGAGATGATGCATGCTATTTGTTTGAGTTGGAATAAACGTGTTGATTTTGCATGATTTTCATAACCACGTTCTGCTCCCAGCCAACGCTCAAACTTTCATCATCTGCAGTTTGTTAGAGCCAGTGTGCCTTTAAGAGCCCAACACACTGAACACAAACATGGCTGACATTTAGACTTATTATTGGGTATTTTTCTCTTCTAAACGGCCAAACTCGTACCTTTGTGTGGAGCTTGGCGATCTGTTTCTCGTCCACATCGGGCTGCCTGTAGACTCTGCTCTTGTAGCGGAACTGTTGAGTGAAAAATACAAATTATTAGAAAAAGATGATAAAAGATGATAACCTTTCCTTCTCAGTCATGAGTTTACTTTACACCTCTGGATGCATCTCCGCCAGGGGATCAAGACGTGTCCTCTTTATTAATGGCACATTTTATTACTTTCATGGTATTTTGTTGTTATTTTTGTCAATATTTTTAATTTAAGGTGGATTATTTCACTTCGCTGTCTCCTGGCTGGGCGACAGAAAGAACTAGAAAATTCCTAAAGAAATTTTGACAGTGTGGCTTCTACTGCCCGAA
>NW_022281799.1:5937-9618 GCF_004355925.1 Anarrhichthys ocellatus | reverse complement strand
GTTTACAATGTTTACTGAGGTAATAAATCAAGAGAGAAGTAGAGTCCAGAACCCTTTCATGAACAACTTGTCCGTCTTTGTAAAACCCTCAGACGTGTGAACAGTGTTCTTATCAGTGAGGTATTTGTGAAAAACTAAAATGTAACTCAAGCAGGTTCTCCAGAAAGCTTCACAATAACAGAAAAAAAGATGAAATACAATAAATAGAATGCATGACATGAGACGGGAAATAAAACCCACTGAATATGAATAATAATAATAATAAAATCAGCACGTATACGTCAGTAAACTCTGCAGCTGCATCAGAACGTCTCCGCTCTCTTCTTCTCTTTCTACATCAGTGGTGATATCTTTGACTTTAAACCGTCAAATAACGGTAAAAACAAACATCCGTGGAAGCTCCGTCTCTAAATAGTAAATCCACATTTAGCAGGATGATGTTTGGTGCGTCAACAGGCCTTTATGTACGTTTCCTATCGCTGAATGGATGCATGCTGCCTCCTCATTGGCTGAACAACGCTCACTAAGAACGTCTCTGTGTTGGCGTCCGTCTTTAACCCTCGGGGGGTCTCTGTGAACCTGAACCGTGCCAGGAAAATAGGAGGCCTGATGCCACACCGGAGCCTCCAGGAAGCCTTCACCATGAGCAGACTCCTCTCGGCATGTGATACACGTGTTCTTCCTCGCCGGCTGATGAAGACGATGACTCATGTTGATCACGTGACGCTCTGAACTCACATTTATTTAACGGGGTTGATGATGAGACGCGGGCTGTGTTCACGGTTTGAATCGTTCTCTGCAGACTTTTCTACAGACTGAAAACAAAAACATTCTGTTTCTTCTCGCACGTCAACCGATCGCTGTGAAGAGCAACGAACTCTGTTAAAGTTTCATGCAGAGCCGGAGGAGAACTACTGATCGACACTAACATCTGACTCCTTCACTTTCCAGCTGACAGTAAATTAACATTTGCACTGCTTCAGTTTTCAATATCCAAAAATCTTAATTTGATTATTTCTCAGCTAAATACAGTCACCACATATTAGTGATGGTAAGTAGTGTGAAAACAAAACTCACAATAATTGTTTTAATATAAATTATATATATATATATATAAATGTTATATATATATATACCGTATATATATATATATATATATATATATATATATATATATATTATATATGTTGAGAACCAGAAATGTAGCGTAACTACATTATTTCAAACACTTCTTGTGTTCTGCAGGTGTTCAAGCTTTTCTGTTGTTGCTATTTTTATCATTTATAAATATGAGAAAAAGCAACATGACGCAGCAGCTCGTGTGTTTAGAGACTTTGAGCCAACGAACATAAATATCACGATGGCGGTGAAGAACGTGTAAACTGCTATAAGATGCTATGTGGATGTCCTTTGGCGTTGTCCTGGAGACTCTTCAGTTTGCACTCGTGAGTATGGAAAGCCCAAAGTGCCATTTGCTGAGTTTTTGACCAACAAAACGCCGCTTTTTTACGACGCTCTGCCGACGTTTCTTTACGCCGTTTTTCCGTACGGTGATGAGCCCCTCGTTCTGTTTTGAGCCAGTCAGCCCAAACCCAGCTGTGATGCAAAGCATACTTTTAAAAATACTTTTAAATCACTTCCAATCTTTGTCTTTCTTGCTTTGCTGCAGTTTCTAAATTCAGCTTTGTCAGCAGTTCCAGTAACACAATCAGGTAACACACCACTTTTATATCTTTTATGATCCAATCAACGTGCCATTACTTCACGTAAATAACACCAACAATGTATTTAAGGACCAACCATATCAAACTAATACTTCTCAGATTTATTAAAAAATGTTTACAAAGTGCTTCACAAACATTTGCATCATTTTGCATTTTTCTGGTTTAACTTTTTACCCGATTAGTTACAGAAACCTTTGATGCAAAATAGAAGTAGGAGCTCATCACCAGAACGCAACGCAGTAAAGAAAAGCCGAGGAGGCTTCTCATAAAGAGGCTCCTGTGATTCATGAAAAACACACGACAGATGATTAAACACCTCAAATCATCCAAACCGAGTCCTCTCAGGAGGAGACGAGGAACCTGTTCACAGGGCGATGAGAGCGACGCCGTGAGTCGCGTGCATTCCTGAGAGCTCAAACAAATACTCTCTGTTTACTCTCTAACTCACGTTTCTCATGCTGCTGCTGATAAAGAGCTGCTGGCCATGTGAAAGCCTGATGCAGGATTTAGATTAGCCGAGAGAGAAGCCTTTGTATCTGACTTCAGAGGTGGAAAAGTAGTCGACGGGTTTCAGGGTTGTGTGGGAGGAAATCTGTAAAGCCAGTTTACCAATTCCTTTGTCTTTAAATGTCTCTTTCAACCATTTCTACGGTATCATTTCTGCAGAAATGTGCAGATTCTGGCTGATAAGCGGGTATACAGACGGTTAAATCACAAATATTGTTTCTCTCCGTCACGTTTAAATGTGATTGATGGCCGCGATCCATTCTTTGTGAATTCACCCGTAAGACTGAGCGGGAATGCAAACATGCTGGTGTTTACCAGGTAAAATGTTTACCATGCAAATCAGCATAATTAGAATAATTCGTGGGGTTTGATGAAACAGCGTCTTTGTGTGTCTGTTGGTAAAAAGTAGCTTTGAATCGCACCAGAATAAAACACTGTATTCCCATTACGGCGAAAACCCAAAACATGTTCTTCTGATGATCCGAATGAATAAGAGATGAGCCAGAACTCCAGCTCCTCTGTGTCCCAGTGTGACATGGCAGCACGTTGCAATCTTAGTCTGGGTGTTTTATATCGAATAATTAAAAGAAAAATAATTACATTCAATTAAATTAAAATTATTTTTTTTAATTACAAAAAATGTACTTAAAATTAAAACTTAAAAGTAAAGTTTTGCACACTGCGACTTACAGTTTTACAAGCGAGTGGCCTTCAGGGGACATGTAAAAACATAAAAACATAAAGGCTCTCTGTAGAGCAGTGTTTGGTTTGTCTGTGACGCCGCCCGTTGGTTTTGGTGGACTGTAGTTTCCTGGAGTTCCTCTTTAGTCGTTAAGCATCTCTTTACTGGTTGGTGAGGCAGATCAGATATGTATTCAGGCCATGAAGGGCTTTAAAAGTACGAGGTGAAATATTAAAATCAATCCTACAACAAATGGGCAGCCGGTGAACGGTCCTTAACATTGGAGTAATGTCTTCTCTCTTGACTTGGAGAAGTCTGTTGATTGATTCCTGATTATACTCGTCCAGAGACCATTAAAACAGTCCAACCGTGAGGAAATAAAAGGTTTAGTCTGTACTCTGTCGCTTATTAAACTCTGCCTGCTTTTTTTTATGTGTTTTTTTATGTAAACGAGAGCTTATTTTGGACCAACGACGTGTCATAACGCATCGTAACAAAGCGTCATCTACACAACACAGCCTGGTTTAGACGAGACTACAGTGACGTAATCTACAGGTCTGCATCCAGAAATCCTCAATAAACTAGTCAGTTTACCACCAAAACTACATTTTACAGACGACATGTGAACACATCATGATAACGGTATAATGTACCTTCAGCCAGTACTCGTGTTCACTGAGCAGAGCCTGAAGGAATCATAATGTAACCGAAGGGAACCTCCGTTGGTTAGCCGTTAGCGGTGCTGCTAACGTTACTAGCTCTCCTCCT
>NW_022281799.1:0-5927 GCF_004355925.1 Anarrhichthys ocellatus | reverse complement strand
CCTGTTGGTTAGCCGTTAGCGGTGCTGCTAACGTTACTAGCTCTCCTGTTGCTTTAAACACTGATTGGTTGTTTACAATGAAACATGATCAGAGATCAGAGACTAGAAACACATGTTCTACTGAGTCAGTAACACTTTATTTATACGCTGATGGTTAACGATAAACTTTATTTACTCTGATGGTTAACAATAAATCTTTATTTACACTCTGATGGTTAACGATAAACTTTATTTACACTCTGATGGTTGTTAAACTTTATTTACACTGTGATGGTTAACGATAAAACTTTATTTACACTCTGATGGTTAACGTTAAACTTTATTTACACTCTGATGGTTAACGATAAAACTTTATTTACACTGTGATGTTAACGTTAAACTTTATTTACACTCTGATGGTTAACAATAAAACTTTATTTACACTGTGATGGTTAACGTTAAACTTTATTTACACTGTGATGGTTAACGGTAAAACTTTATTTACACTGTGATGGTTAACGTTAAAACTTTATTTACACTCTGATGGTTAATGTTAAACCTTTATTTACACTGTGATGTTTAACTGTGTCATTGATCTGATTTCACATGCGTGTAGAACCTTGAGGGGATCGACAACGGTCCAGTTACATCAGTAGAAACTATGACTGGTAAAACCTCCACGTTTCTCCGCTCACGACTCAACATCTCCAACAGTAAACTGCAATTTGCACTTTAGCAATCTCATTAAAATGGTCATTTAAAAAAGTCCTGGACTGGAACGAGTTTGAAAAGAAGCTAAAACTCTTCACTTCATTCCATTATCCTCCTTTAATAACTTTACAGACGATAGTCTCTGATCTCTGCAACTGTTTCTCTGGGAACATCGTTGTTTTTATATATTGTTCACATTGCGATGTTGTATTTTTATGTACAAGATAGTTTGAGATTGTATCTGTGTTGTATTCTGTCAACTTGCCTCCTGCTGCTGCCTCTGTGTTCAGGACGTCATTGTAACTGAGAACCTGTTCTAAAATCAATGTTCAATAAAAGGTAAATAAATAATAAAGAGAAGTCTTGTACACACTTTCAATCACACAATCCGCATAAATGTGTGTCATTATGATGGAGAGGAAGCACAGTCTCGTTATTGTTGAAGTCGTCTTACAAAGGCACAGTAATATACTGTGATACTCTCAGCAGTATCAGTGTATAAACAGAGTACTCTGGCTCTTTATCTGTAGTTTTACTCATAATAAGAAGTATTGTTTGATTGATTGTTCTAGATGTTTGCTATTACATTTACAGTTGTGTGAAAAAGTGTTTGCCCCCTTCCTGATTTCTTATTTTTTTGCATGTTTGTCACACTTAAATGTTTCAGATCATCAAACAAATTTAAATATTAGACAAAGATAACACAAGTAAACACAAAATGCAGTTTTTAAATTAAGGTTTTTATTATTAAGGGGGAAAAAAATCCAAACCTACATGGCCCTGTGTGACAAAGTGATTGCCCCCCCCCCCCTGTTAAAACATAAATTAACTGTAGTTTATCACATCTTTGGAAAGCCGAGTTCAATTTCTCTAGCCACACCCAGGCCTGATTACTGCCACACCTGTTCTCAATCAAGAAATCACTTAAATAGGACCTGCCTGACAAAGTGAGGTAGACCAAAAGATCCTCAAAAGCTAGACATCATGCTGCGATCCAAAGAAATTCAGGAACAAATGAGAAACAAATTAATTGAGATCTATCAGTCTGGAAAAGGTTACAAAGCCATTTCTAAAGCTTTGGGACTCCAGCGAACCGCAGTGAGAGCCATTATCCACAAATGGCGAAAACATGGAACAGTGGTGAACCTTCCCAGGAGTGGCCGGCCGACCAAAATTACCCCAAGAGCGCAGCGATGACTCATCCAAGAGGTCACAAAAGACCCCAGAACAACATCCAAAGAACTGCAGGCCTCCCTTGCCTCAATTAAGGTCAGTGTTCATGACTCCACCATAAGAAAGAGACTGGGCAAAAATGGCCTGCATGGCAGAGTTCCAAGACGAAAACCACTGCTGAGCAAAAAGAACATAAAGGCTCGTCTCAGTTTTGCCAGAAAACATCTTGATGATCCCCAAGACTTTTGGGAAAATACTCTGTGGACCGACGAGACAAAAGTTGAACTTTTTGGAAGGTGTATGTCCCATTACATCTGGCGTGAAAATAACACGGCATTTCAGAAAAGGAACATCATACCAACAGTAAAATATGGTGGTGGTAGTGTGATGATCTGGGGCTGTTTTGCTGCTTCAAGACCTGGAAGACTTGCTGTGGTAAATGGAACCATGAATTCTGCTGTCTACCAACAAATCCTGAAGGAGAATGTCCGGCCATCTGTTCGTGACCTCAAGCTGAAGCGCACTTGGGTTCTGCAGCAGGACAATGATCCAAAACACACCAGCAAGTCCACCTCTGAATGGCTTAAGAAAAACAAAATGAAGACTTTGGAGTGGCCTAGTCAAAGTCCCGACCTGAATCCGATTGAGATGCTGTGGCATGACCTTAAAAAGGCGGTTCATGCTCGAAAACCCTCCAATGTGGCTGAATTACAACAATTCTGCAAAGATGAGTGGGCCAAAATTCCTCTACAGCGCTGTAAAAGACTCATTGTCAGTTATCGCAAACGCTTGATTGCAGTTGTTGCTGCTAAGGGTGGCCCAACCAGTTATTAGGTTTAGGGGGCAATCACTTTTTTTTAGTATATGTTGTGTTTGCTCACTTAACATTTAGTTTAGTTTAGTTTAGTTTGTGTTGATAATGTGTTACTATACATCATATGTTCTTAAAATACTTTGTCATCATTATTACGGAGTCATATCTTATGTTTATTAATTATGTGTTCTGTATAGTAAATCAAATAAGCCAAGTGTGTTTTCTGCCTCTTCCTGCACTGATTATTTATCTCTTATGTTTAAGTATTTTAAACATTTTTAAAATTATGAAAATATACGTAGGTAGGCAGGTTTAGGACCAGCATGCACCTGGGTGAGCCTATGCATATTTCTTTTAGCCATGATTGCTATGTTTTTATATTTGCACATAAACTCTGCCTGCCTGCACCACATACCCATGATGCATCAGCAGCTCTTTGCTTTAGATATTTAATGACAAATGGCCACAACAGTTGGTCTTATTGATCATCCACATGTCTCATAGAGCACATAGGCTGCTACACCGACAGTGAAAAGACTACACCTTCTCCTCCCGACTCTTCAGCGCTCACATGTGAAGCTACAGAGAATGAGGGGGCGGACGCAGCGCAGCAGCCTCTGAAATAGATTCACATTATTATGTGTTGACGCTGATGAATGGCACACTCCTGCTTCCATCCTTTTCTAAATCCTCCTCGTCCCTTCTCGCATCTAATTATCCCTGTTAAATACACGTACTGTACCAACCGAATGTGAGGGGCGTGTCGGTGGTGAAATAAGTGACGTTCAGTGAGCACCAGCAGCTGTGAGTTGTTGCACAAATACATCCGTTTGCCTGCAGCCAGCTCGTATGCACAGCTCCACCAAAAAAAAACAAAAAAAACAAACAAATATATATATATATATATATATACACACATACATACATATATACCCACACATAATTACGTGGCATAGATCTGCGAGTTAGAAACTTTGTTCATTCACACCCACAATACGATACTTTCCAGATGGCACTGGTCCACATTGATCTGCAGCCGGGAGGATTCATCCTCCTGAGCTTTTTCCACACGTCAAACTATCCATTTTCTAAAACACACACACACACATCACGAGGCCAATAGAAGAGCGTCAGAATGTCACACTTCTCAGGGACGGCTGTTATTTTGTTGCATGCCAGAGAGATAATGAAAGTGTAATGAGCTCATTAAAATGACAAATTAAGCTTTATAAAGATGACAACAAAGCCAGCCAATGATCTCTTTAAATGTTTAGTGTTTTTAAACTAAAGCACTCGCTGGTGACAGTAAGTCATCAGCCAATCAGCACAGCTGTTGAGGAGGGAAGCTGCTTATTCCTCTCAAACTAATTAACATTTAGATGTTAAAATCTTCTGAGGTCAAGAATGACACCTAGTTTACATGTGAACCCCGATTATTTCTGTCTCTTTAGCGGTTAAGTGCTAGCTGACAACTGCGTCTGCTGGCCTACGGAAGCCCTGAGAGGTGAGAAAAATTAATTTTAGAAATAAATAAATAAGACTTAAGAGCAGGTGGAAAAAAGGTTTTGGCAGGTGATTTATTTATTTATCTTTTTGATGTTTGTTGTTGTAATACTCATTTCATCCACAGAAGGCAGACGTTCACCACTACCACATGTTCTCAATAGAACTAAGAGCATCCAGATTTCTTCAGGTGAGTTTTCATTTCTCCATTCACTCTAAACACAAGGTTCATGTATTCTGTGTTAGCGAGAGTAAATAAAAAGCTCAGAACATAGAGTAGTGGTGCACTTCAGCCTCTTGTGGCCAAAACAAGTATCACAACAACAAACACTTCAACAAAAGAAATAAGAATTTAAGAAAGATGAACCTGGCAAAACCTCTCTTTCACCGGTTCTTAGTCAAAACAGAGAACACATTTAAAGCAGACGGATCACCAGATCATTTATTTCCTCCTCATTGTCCACTCAGGGCTTCCGTACTGAAGCGAGATCAAAGTAGTTTTTGAATCAGAGCATTCAGCACAGAGTCAATCAAACTCAACCAAAGCAGAAAAGCTGCAAAACAAACTGATTAACTGCAAAATTCGGTTAGATATACTTTTGTTTTTCGTGGGTTCATCACATTACACATAGTAATTTAAACCATTATTAATATAAAATATATCATTTACCTGCACATTACTTGTATTTCCTACATACTCGTTTACAGGAAGCTTTAATAATATAATATATTATATATTGAGATGAGTTCGTCAAATGATACCGTAATAAATTAAAGGCAACAGATCAACAAACAAACCGTCCGATGGATCAGCTGCACAAAGTCAATACGGAAATATAAAGAACGTAATGAAACTATTTCAACCACAGCCTCAAGCGACAACTGGATTATTGAGTCAGAAAATCAAAATCAATACATAAGAAATGTGATAAAAGAATCATGATTTTACTCTCCAGCTGCCTGTTCTGATAAACCCTGCAGACGATCACAGTGATACATATTTCTGATCAAAGTGATGATGATGATGTATTTTGGCACAAATAAACACAGTAAAGTGTGTTACAGACAGAGCAACAGCCTCCGTCTGCTGTGTGACTGAGGAGTCTGTTATAGAAAATGGAGACATTTGGCATTTGCAGCCAGTCTGAAGAATAAAGCTCGGTAATAATTACAGGCTGCGATTCCGTCTTTTCTCCTCACTTCTACAGCCAGCTTAATGGAAACCTGGCTAACGGAAACACTGGGTAAGGTGATGGATGTAATCCAACGTAGTGAAACCCATCGAGGATCTTGACGAGGAAGACTCTCCCGTCAGAAGGAGGGAGTTTGTTTCCTGGCTCCGCCTCGTCCTTAGATGGACTGAGATGACGAGGAGTATTACTGCAGAGCAGGTCGTCTGCTTTTCACAGTTCCTTTCTTATTTTGTTTCCTTGTTCTTGTGCTAAAGAATGAATTGATTCAAGACAAACTATCAGAGCTCCTTTTACATGACGGAGAAAAACATTAAGCGGCAGATTCAGGGGAAGTATTTCATTTGACTGTTGCCATTCAAAGCAGATCTTTTTCACTGACGAATAAGAGCAGAGAGACAAATATGTACAGCCTATGGTTTTAATCTAAGAAGTGGACATAGCCATCGTGACGTCACTCATTGGTTTGTGGCAGGAGGCAACCTCCGGTTCTGCCGAGTGATGTCTCTTAATCCTGCATTCTCTCTAGTGTCCACCAGGGGGCGACTCCTCTGGTT
>NW_022281798.1:0-9825 GCF_004355925.1 Anarrhichthys ocellatus | reverse complement strand
CATGAAGCTTTGACTTCACTTTAAAGAACCGGAGGTTGTCTCCTGGTCAGGTCGCTACAGCGGTCGTTATGACAACAGTACAGATAACAAATGGCTGCCGTTTCGACCATTATGCTCTTCTCATTCTATTTCTATGTAGCCTCTGAGGTACACGTTAGCATTAGCATCAATCACATGTTTAGTGATGGCAGCTGAACAGATACTGTGGGACGTTATCTCATCAATGACTGTTCTGTTGAAACATAGAGAAACAAAAATCAGCTGTTCACAGACCGAATGACCTCCAGTATGACGGACAGAGTGTGTGTGCGTGTGTGTGTGAGTGTGTGTGTGTGTGTGTGTGTGACCATGTGCATGACCCGAGAGTCATAACAGGGACCAGATGTTGAGAGAGCCTGGAGAGAGACAGGAATGTGGAGGAGACCCCTGACTATTGTTTGTGTTGTGTGTCATCACTGGACAAATAAACGCACACACACACACACACACACATTGTCCATTATATCGGTGTCTTAGCAACAGTGACAAACCACATTATGGACATAACTGCCTGAGTTAAATATGTCGATCTGCTGCGGATGAGTCCACGTGTCGCTCTAGTGAGCGTCTGTATGTGTGATAGAGTCAGAGTGAACTACAGTGTGATGATGATGATGATGATGAAGAGTGAGGCTCATTGATGAGCTTTTATCAGGATACTTAAGTAGAAACATTCACTGGTGCGTTGAGGAAAACTCTCAGCAGACCTTTATTTAGATAACTCATATTAAAACAACAGAGTTAACTTACTGATGAGTGGACGTTTTCTGAGGCATGTCCTGTGGACGCAGATCTGTCGGTTTGTTGCAGCTGGTCGGACACAGATAAACATCATCAGACAGGATGAACACAGGACAGACATCACACAATACTTATGATCTACATTCACGTTTCAACCAGATGTCTGATTCTCCTGGAATATTCTCCTGATATTGACTGTTTTAGGAGCCTAATATACGTCCGCAGCAGTACATTACTTTGCTCCATCTGTAGTAAAACACAGAGTATAGAGAAGAACCTCTTCTAAACATCACTACCATCCATTTAACTTTACTTCAGACAAACTGGAGCAGCAACAAATACTACATTTTAAATTGGAAAGCAAAGTATGTTAAACGCTCTGTGTAACACGGACACGGACCAGCCGGTCCTGACAGTTCTTGCTTGAATGTAAACTCGAAATTGAGACAATAATCGTTCTGTAAATGATAATGTTTCCTAAATTCACAAGAAATTAATATTTATGAGTTCAGTTATTCCTTCTGATAATCCCTGCAGCTGGATTTAAATGTTTCTTTACTTTCCTTTTTCCTGCACATCTTTTGCACATTTCCTCGATATGATATTAAATATTAAATACTTCCCACAATATTTCTTTCCAACTAGAAGCTGTTAAATTAACTAAATGTCTCACAAATCATCAAACTTCATCGGTTCACTGAGTCAGCGCCAAAGAGCTGTGCTGGATTTTACAACATTATATAAATGATATAAGTTATACAACTTGTTAAATAATGAAACAATGCCAAAACAAACAGGGTTTTTCATGTTAGGTGTGCAACATTTTACATGATGGATGTGTATTCTCTCTCTCTCCCGTCTTGTTTTCACAACATGAGATCAGTCCTGACAGAAAACACTGTTAAAAAACGTTCTCTGAGGCCGTTGCTACTCATCAGTTGGACCAACAGGAAGAACTGAAGTCTAGAAAGACTTTTTTATTTTCCAAAGAGTGTTCCACCTAGTCCCGCCCTGCTGTGCTGTGATTGGCCAGAACTCATTGGCTCGAATGTTCGGCTCCTTTTGCTAACGGGAGAAGATTTCATTCAGGGCTTTCTACCAAAGAAGGTTTATTTTAACCCAAATATTGATGTCTTTTCTTTCCCTAAAGCTAACAGAGTACATTTTGTATCCTGTAACCAGTGTAGCATGAAAGTGGAATTAGCAAGCTAGCCAACCGCTACATGAGTAAACTGAAACATCTTAGTTCATCGTCCACACGCTCTCGAGTCAGTGTAGTAAAAGCCCATTGCTATCGTCAGTGTAGCATGAAAGCATGGTGGAAGTAGTAAACGAGCTGGCTGACTAGCAGTCACCAAATTAGATAAATAAACTTAATGCTTCTTCCACACACGTAGGGAAGCACATTGCTATTGCCAGTGTTGCGTCAAAGCATGGTGAAATTAATTAGCAAGCTAGCTAGCTAACTAGCCAGTCACTAAATGATTGAAATTAAACAACTTCATACCAAAGACTATTGTCCAAAGCAGGTTGCTGTCCCCAGATAATCTGCCAATCACAGCACAGTAGTACTTGCCAGTAGTAACCAATCACAGTATAGTAGGGCGGGACTGGCAATGCTGCATTCAATTTTCAGTTTGAACTTGCAGTTAGGTATTTTCAGTCGGGGATTCGGCACAATTTAAATGTCTGCTTCACAATATTTTCTAAAAAAGAGAATTAAAGTCTGGTTGTTGAGTCCACACCAACATTTTTTGGGTGAATTATGTTCTCCTAAACTCCTGTTGGTTCTCTGCAGAGATGGGACCCGAGCCTGAAGGTGATCGCAGAGGGCTATGCTGCTAAATGCATCTGGAACCACAACCCAGAACTGGAGGACACCGGAGAGAACCTGTACGCCGGTACCGGTCCTCTGGACCTCCGAGAGGCTCTGGAGAAGTGGTTTCTGGGTGAGTTTACGGTCTGTTTGTAGAACCAAACTCTGCAGTAACTGGTCCTCCATCTCAAAGAAATATCTTCTTCTGCACCAAAAAGACTAAGTTAGCATCTAGCATTCAGGTATTTTTCTCAGCGTTTGGTGGAGACCAAAACTAGAGCTAAAAGAGAGCGAATATTGGACTCAAGCAAACTAACAGCTGTAAAATACTACGTTTAATGATGCATGAATTCCGGTGTGTGAAGGTCTTTACTTCGCAAGTCAATGCATCGGTAATAATAATCCAACGATATAATAAATATGTGATGAAATAACATTCTGTTAAGGGCTATTTGCATAATTAGTGCTTTAACTTTGAATACTTTAAGTACCTTCTACTCTTACTTCAGTAAAATTATAAACGCAGGACTTTTACTTGTAATGTAGTATTTTAGAGTGATATTAGTTATTTTACATAAATAAAGGATCTGCTTAATTTTCAAGATAATTAAATAGATATTATATATTTATAATATTGTAATGTAATTGATTCCTATAGAACATCTGGACTATGACTTCCAAAACAACAGCTGTGATGAAGACCAGATGTGTGGACACTATACACAGGTCAGATACAAATACATAGACGAATATATTTACACACACATTTGTATACCTGGACAGGATCTGAACTGTGTGTGTGTGTGTGTGGGTGTGTGTGTTACAGATGGTGTGGGCAGACACACACAGAGTCGGCTGTGCCTTCCATCTCTGTAACAACATGGAGGGTTTGGACTGGGAGAGAGTCTCCTACCTCGTCTGCAACTACTATCCAGCGTCAGTACTACTACACCTACAACTACCACGACAACTACAACTACCACGACAGTACTACTACAACTACAACCACTATAACTACAACCACTACAACTACCACGACATTACTACTACTACCACGACAGTACTACTACTACCACTACAACTACAACCACTACAACTACAACCACTACAACTACCACGACAGTACTACCACTACCACTACAACTACAACCACTACAACTACCACGACAGTACTACTACTACCACTACAACTACCACGACAGTACTACTACTACCACTACAACTACAACCACTACAACTACCACGACAGTACTACTACTACCACTACAACTACCACGACAGTACTACTACTACCACGACAGTACTACTACTACCACTACAACTACAACCACTACAACTACCACGACAGTACTACTACTAAACCTAGCACTACTACTACTCATACTACAACTACTACCCAGCGTCTACTCGTGGTACTGTTAATGATACTCCACAGTACCAGTGATAGTACTCCTGCTGTTACACTTCTAATAAAACAGCTCCACCTTGTGGACTAAACACTTTTCTTCAGTGTTTGTGTTCATGTTTGAACAAACTTAACATGTTTAACTATAATGTATCTGATCCAGAAATCTCCACTTCAGCAGCTCTTACATACACCAAACTTTACACTTTCATTCCTCTCTATGTTCCAAAGGTTAACACAGAGTTATCGTTTTGTTTTTTCTTACCTTATTTACCTGTACTATCTCTTTAAATGTCCTCAGAGGGAACTACGAGGACGAGAGGCCGTTTGTTGAAGGTGAATGGTGCTCCAGATGTCCGGAAAACCTTCAGAAATGTGAAAACAACCTCTGTGGTACGACTCGCTCTCTTCACTCCTCCATCTCTCTACATTCACCTCCGTTCTCTATTCTCTCTCTCACATGTGTCTCCTGCTATTTTAACAGCACAAACACACTTTAAAAAAAGGTTAAGTTCTGGTTCTGCAGGTTTCACGTCCAGACAGCTGCTTCTTGGTCTCTATCTGGTCCTGAACCAGTCTCAGTGTAGTCCTGGTCCTCTATCAGACCTTCATCAGTAAGGAGACCATCAGAGAGAAGATGGTCTGTTTCTATAGAGTTATTCTTGATGCTCGTCATCGGAGCCACCGGGTCGGATTCTGGTGAAACCAGATGAACTCATGCAAGTTCACCAGAACCTCCTTCAGCTCAGACTCCAGCAGAGACCGGTCCACCGTGGACAGACCCAGATCCTCCAGCAGAGACCGGCCCACCGTGGACAGACCCAGATCCTCCAGCAGAGACCGGCCCACCGTGGACAGACCCAGATCTGGAGCTCCGGAGGGAGGAGGAGAGCTCAGCTCCCGGCAGCAGCGTCTCCTCCTCCTCCAGGAGCAGAGCTTCTCCTCTCTGGGAGCCAATACCGACACCACGTTGCTGGAGACCCAGGACGTATTGCTGGACCTGCTGGAGGGAGGGGGGGCAGGGTAGAACCAGAACCAGGACTGAGAGGGGCAGACTGTGAGACCCTGCTGCAGTAAAATGAGAGATTTTCTAAAGCAGTGATTCTCAACATGGGTTGCGAACCACTTTTGGTTCGCGGGCCTTTGCCTGAAAAAAAATATTTGGCGTTAATGCCTTGTAATGCTAATATCAGCAGAGGATGAACTGAAAACTATACCTCTGTCAAATGAGTAAGTAGGCAAATTGAAGACATGCCTACCTCAAGCGAAGGAGTTCAAGTATCTCGGGGTCTTGTTCACGAGTGAGGGTAAGATGGAGCGGGAGATCGACAGACGGATCGGTGCGGCTGCAGCAGTAAAGCAGGCGCTGCACCGGACCGTCTTGGTGAAGAGGGAGCTGAGCCGGAAGGCAAAGCTCTCAATTTACCACTCGGTCTACGTTCCTACCCTCACCTATGGTCACGAACTCTGGGTCGTGACCGAAAGGACAAGGTCGCGGCTACAAGCGGCCGAAATGAGTTTCCTCCGTAGGGTGGCCGGGCTCAGCCTTAGAGATAGGGTAAGGAGCTCGGTCATCAGGAGGGAGCTTGGAGTCCAGCCGTTACTCCTTCGCGTCGAAAGGAGTCAGCTGAGGTGGTTCGGGCATCTAATTAGGATGCCTCCTGGACGCCTCCCACTGGAGGTTTTCCAGGCACGTCCAACTGGGAAGAGACCCCGGGGAAGACCCAGAACACGCTGGAGAGATTACATCTCCCAGCTGGCCTGGGAACGCCTCGGGATCCCCCAGAATGAGCTGGAACATGTTGCCGGTGAGAGGGAAGTCTGGGTCGGCCTGCTTGACCTGCTGCCACCGCGACCCGACCCCGGATAAGCGGAGGAAAATGGATGGATGGATGGATGGATGGTCATTCTGCATTACAAAAGGACGAATCTACAGACATCACAAACAAAGCAGTTTTACTCGTTTACGTGAAACATGTGTGGGACGGGGACTTACAGGAACAATGTCTCTGCTCTAGAGAGCTCTCTACTCTACGACTGCAGAGGACATGTTCAGCTCAGGTTCAAACTGCACCATCTTTCCATTAAATAACTTTGAGAAGTTGAAAATGATCCTCGATTTGGGTCGCGGCTTGTCATTAAGGGGTGATGGTGGGACCCGCAGCCAGACCAGTTGAGAACCACTGATCTAAAGGGACTCTGGTGCTCAGAGACACGACCACTTTAGTCCACAGGGACCAACAGAATCAACACATAATGAAAGTTCCTAACAGTAACTTTTCATCGCAAGAAGAGCTGTGAAAGTTTTGAAACTTATTTTCTTCTGTTGTTTTTTGTCTAGTTGCCGAGGACGACGACGACGACGACGACGACGACGACGACGACGAGATGGACGAAGAGGAGGGGACAGTTGTTCCTCCTCCAGGAACATCTGGCCCCTCCCTCCAGTCTGAAGAGGAGGAGGAGGAGGCTGTTGTTCCTCCTCCAGGAACATCTGGCCCCTCCATCCAGTCTGAAGAGGAGGAGGAGGAAGAGGAGGAGGCTGTTGTTCCTCCTCCAGGAACATCTGGCCCCTCCCTCCAGTCTGAAGAGGAGGAGGAAGAGGAGGAGGCTGTTGTTCCTCCTCCAGGAACATCTGGCCCCTCCTTCCAGCCTAAAGAGGAGGAAGAGGAGGAGGCAGTTGTTCCTCTTCCTGCGACAACTGACCCCAATGTCCAGCCTGCCACCACCACTGCTACTGCCAGTACTCCCAGTACCACCACCACTGCTACTGCCAGTACTCCCAGTACCACCACCACTGCTACTGCCAGTACTCCCAGTACCACCACCACCGCCACCACCACAGCAGAAGATACACCTGCTCTGGACACCCACCCTCCAGCAGTCCCCTCAACTCCACAGGGGAAGGAGGAGAAGACCGAAGAGAAGATGGAGGACACTTTAGATAAGATAGAAGGAAAAAAGGAGAAGGACGCAAAACAAAACATATACCAGAACACCAAAGGTAGTGTTGGCGGTGCTGATTCAGCATCCTCACCTTCTCTCCTTCTGTTAGTCTGTCTGACTGGGATCCTGACTCTGAGGCTGTGAGGAGGAGGAGGAGGAGACACCTTAATTGACTGCACATTACCGTGTTAACCTGCCCCCATGGTAACAAACACATTCCCCATCTCCTCAGAAGTAATGTGGGTCAATTAATAATTCACACTCATCAGAAAACAGCTGCCATGTTCCTCAACATCTGCATGTAGTCTGGGCCGAGATCCGGGTCGACTGATGTGGTGCATAACCTGCTTCAACCTGCTTGGAATACAAAAGATATTACTGCCAGTAATTACACTAGCTGTCACCGTTAGCCGCTGACATCCCTCCTGCTCGTTCTTGATCCCGCCTACAAAGCTCTTGATTGGTCGATTGGTGAAAAACAGCCGTCCCTGAGCACAACGCCAGACCTGATTCAGAGCTCTGAAAGCAGGCTAGCTGTTTCCCTTTGCTTCCAGTCTTTGTGCTAAGCTAAGCTAATCGTATAGATTTTCTCATCTACAAAAACATCAGATTAGTGATTGTTCTCCAAACGTTGTTTGTTGGCGACTTTAAAGTCCTTATTGCACGTTTATTTTTTTTAACCGAAGTGGGTTTTAAAGTTCATCATGATGCTGTTTTGTTCAGCTCATAAAACGACGAATAAAAACACCGAAACATCCGAAAATAGACGAAGCTTTTCAACCACTAATGTGTTTAATTACAGATGCAGGATGCTGACACGCGTTTGACATTGAAATGTGTTAATTTGGTGTCAGAACGGGTTGAAGAGCTGTAAAGAGAGGTTACTCACACAGCATGAATACAAGTAGAGCCTCTCAGATCGCCTCCTCGTGCTCAGCAGATATAAATATACAGTTTCATCTCATGCGTTTTAGTGTTTAGTGAATGCAGGAGAAATGATCGCTGAAAAGTCTTTGTTGTTACTGACGACCCTGCTGCTGCTGCTTCTTCATAATATATATCTACTGTGCATCATTTACTCTCAGACTGGAGCTGCGACTGGACAGAGTCTCTAATAACTTACATGATCTCTGTCACACCGTCTGAGACAACAGGAAGTAACCGTCTTCAGTAACTTTAGCAAAGACTGCTGTAAATGTTTGTATATAAGATTAATAAAGAAATAAACATGATTTCTTCTTTTTGGCAGTTTCTTTATTTTATGAATCTTTGTTCACGTTTTGATTTGCTGAACTGATGTCCAGCAGTGCAGGAAGTAATCATATCTTTAACTTGAGTAAAATAACTAATACCACAGTTTATAAATACTATATTACTGGTAAAAGTCATGCATTCAAATTGATACATAAGTAATCCTGTAAAAGTATTAGAATAAAAATATATTGAAAGTACCACGAATGTTATGCAGAATGTCTCAATCATATTATATTATTGTGTTCTTTAAATTAAAGGCGGAGCTCATTTTAATAACTTATATACTGCTGGTATCTGTAATAACTCATCATTTATTTCTTGATTATGTTTTGTTCTAATAATCTGAATCTGTATAGTAACTAAAGCTGTCAGATAAATGTATTGAAGTAGAAGTATAAAGTAGGATAACATGGAAATACTCAAGTACCTCAAAACTGTAAGTAAATACTGTGAAGTTATTCTTATTAAAAGGAGATTCTTAAAGATAAACATAATTAATGTTCTTGTCAACCTATTGTTTCCCGATAACTAACCCATTATTATGAGTTTTTATCCTCATATAACAAGATAATTAATAACGGGATAAAAGAAAGTAGCTCACAGCTTCTAAACCCTCTCAACTTACCGTGTTTATCTCAGTGAGTAACTTCATGTAACGTTACATAACCGTATCACTGCTGGAGGTGCTGGTGGTTTGAATAACGGTGGATCCTTGTTTACTGTGATCACAGTGAGGATGATGATGGTAGTGGAACTGGACCGACGACAGGATGAAGAGGGAGGAGATTGAAAATTAAAAAGTTTAAAGTGAGGTGGAAATAGAAAAAAGGAGAAAATACAAATGTGGAGGAGGAAGAGAGTGCTTGAAATATCCATTGCTAACTGCTCTCAGGCTATTTCTGGTGCTACATTACTGCATAGAACTCAGTGAGTGTGTGTGTGCATGTATGTATGTGTGTGTGTGTGTGTGTGCGCAGCTCTTCCCTGCAGCCGAACAGCATCTCTACTCCAATAGAAAGATCTTGTCTGATTGCATTTCTCTCTGGTACGTCGCTCTTTTGTCTCCTCAATCAGTTTCTTTATTTCACTTTGTGCAGACGAGTTAGACGTGTGCGTGTGTGCATGTGTGTGTGCATGTGTGTGTGCGTGTGTGTGTGCGTGTGTGTGTGCTTGGATTCTTGCTAATTGGTTTCTGATGGAAGGAGACAGTTTGGATTGTTGTATCTTCTGTGCGGTGGAATATAAAGAATCCGAATGATCATATCAGGATTACAGCGTATTTTATTGGATTGTTTAAATGCAGAAATAAAGAAATAAAGCAGCTAAAACTCAGATTCTTCGTGTACTGAACTCTACTGTGTGCGTCCACTTACAGCGCTGCCAGTAGAAATGTGAGTGTGTGTGTGAATGTGAAGTGGTGCAAGTGACATCCGGATCGACTAAATAATGTCTCACGGAGCCACAAAGCTGCAAACTCTCCCTCAATCTGCCACTTTCACAGCTGTCACTAATTAAAGTTAATTATGTCGGTAACTTGATGGTTAAAGTACTCTCTGTACTCTACAACCTCTAATACCGACCACCAGGGGGCGACTCCTCTGGTTGTATAGAAGTCTATGAGAAA
>NW_022281797.1:0-9709 GCF_004355925.1 Anarrhichthys ocellatus | reverse complement strand
ACACACACACACACACACACACACACACACACACACATACACACACACACACACACACACACACACACACACACACACACACACACTGCAATAGGATAAGATGTGACGGATAATGGAAACGTACAAAAATGTGTAGGACACGTGTATTAAAAACATGTATCCCTCCTCGTTAGTATAGTGGACAGTATCTCCGCCTGTCACGCGGAAGACCGGGGTTCGATTCCCCGACGGGGAGAATTTATTGTTTTTACTGTAGATGTGTTTATATTTGGGTACATTTGGACTTCCTGAAACATATGTATATACATATATATATATATACATATACATATATATATATATATACATATATATATACACACACACAAGTTTAGCACATTTTTATTTTTGTATTATTATTTGTTTTATGTATCTTAAATCTTGTGTAGTTGTATCTTCCATATTTACAATCTATATTCCGTACACTCTCCAAGGATGGTTTCCGGAGCCTTCTTGTTGTCGGATCTTTATTCACCAATGTCCTCAGTTTTTAAGTTTTAAATGACATATATTTCGATTGTGTGATTGTCACAACTTCCTGCTCACACACAGACAAAACACCTGGAACATAAAGTCAATAACCAAACAAGGTAACAGTTTACTTTTGTAATACAATGAGGAATCCTCAAAATACAACATTTAGCATAATAATAATCCAACAGAAGCTTTGACTGTTACAGCATCAGTTCTGGAATCTAATGCATGCAGGGTTAAAAATATTCCGTTCTGAAACCAGAGAGGGAGCATGACCTTTGTTCTAAAGTCTGGATGAATGTGAAATGTGGTGTTCAGGCAGTGGGGACATTAAATCACAGGTGATCCTTTTCAAAATAAAGCTTCCTGTCGTCACTGGTTAAACTGGCTAATCAGGTTTTAGAAAAGTACTTACACCAGAAAACAAGACTGAAAGAGTCTGCAGGCATGCTAGCTAAACGCTAACGTCACAACAGTGATGCTAACATGCAGATTTATTTAGCAGGTAGCATGATCGTTGTCATTTAGCCTGTTAGCATGCTAACTAGCAGTAAAAGTAAAGTACAGTTGAGGCTGATGGGAATCTCATCAATTCTGCAGGTATTTAGCCTCGAACCAAAGATAAATGTATTACAGTTCATCCCCTGAGGACCATGAATGTCTGCAGAAAATGTCATTGGACCAGCGAACTACTTTTGGCATTTACACTTAAGTTCTTGATGTTTCACAACTGAATAATTAGAAGGAAATCTGATGGTATTGCCCTAAAAAAACTGATAATTTCTTAACAATATGAAATGGTTTTAAAAGTCAGTTGTACGTTTTTAAGGAAATATGAAAACATATTTGTTCAATCAACCACATAAAACACAGTCAACAACTTAACAACCAAAACGCTCAGAAAGCAAACAAATGAAGGCAAAGTAGAGAAAAATCTGTTAGCTAACAATAAAAAACGTTAAAATGTTATACATGAAATTAGCGAGCAGGAGCTGAGACAAGAAGAGTAGAACTTCATAGAGAGAAAAATATTCTCATAGTTTTCTTCTGAAATGCAATGACATCAATTATTCAAGTGTTTATCTCCTGAATAAACAAAGTTCTAGTTGAAAACATGAAACTGAAATGATTATAAGAACAACAGCGGAGCCATTTCTTGCTTCAGACTGAAGTGAAACAGGAAACATCGGACATATTGACCCAAATATCTAAACATCTGAACAGCGCTGAGAGCCTACAGTCATGTTTGTGGCTCTTTGAGGCAAAAAAACAGCTGCTGGAAAAGGCTTCGTCTCAAAATCTGTCGTATATTTGTCCGTATATTTGGGCCAATATGGTCTATCTACAATCTGGATTAACACTACCTGGTCCCAGGTTTGTGGTCATTTGATCAAACATCTTTATTTAGGAGTAAAAAGTAAACTTATAAAGGTGTTAATGTATGTAAATTGATGCAAATACATTTAACGGATGTAGCAGTTGAAATCGTGGATATAAATGGTGTCAGAAACTGTTTGACATGGTAAAAAACAAATGGATTGTAACTTTAGGACCAATTTTAAACCCTTATTTCACAATCTATTTTAAACAAGCTATTTTATTTTTCTTCTTGTACCGATCCAATACCAGTGCTTAAAGACAAAGAAAGTTAAACACGTCATAATTACCTCTTAAATAACTATTTTATATGTGAAAACATCTTCAAAAAAACTGGATTTATTCAAGTACTAAACATTGGAAAACATCACGATAAAGTTATAATTTACCTTTTGTCCCAATACTCATTTGAACTGAATGGAGCTTGAACGCATTATAATGCTAACGGCTAACGTTAATGAGCTCTCATCCTGCTGATTTCAACACAGATTTGTTGTTCATAATGTCACATTATCAGGCAAAAAAAAATACAACCCGATCCAGCATTTTAGGCTGAATCTGAGGCGTTGTACAATTAATCATATTACCAAAACATTTTGACATGTGCTCAACCTGGGACTGTTAGGTAGTTGACAATCTGATATTTGAGACACATAACATCCGATCTGTAAGGAGCGTCACACAGGATCGTTGTCGTGGTTTGCATGCTAATGAGCTCGCTCACACGCGATGATGCTAACAACAATATGAAATGTTTTACATCACGTTTAGTAAAGAAATTATGGGGCTTATTATGGGATAACAGCAGACTCCGTGCCCTGCGGATCCTCTCTCTGTTGATCAGAGACGTAGAGTGTTTTCTCCTGTTGCCACACATGCGTTTGGTAATAATAGAGTAGAAGAAGTCATAAAACCCTCGAGGCCGATCTTAACTGTGATACTGAAAAATACAAGTGTGAGCAGACTGGAGTTCTACTTCCTGAAAACGTTTTTTCAGAACAGAAAATATGAGGAGAAATGAGTTCATTTTTGTCATTAACGTATGACCATAGCACTCGTGTTCTCTGCAGGTAAACATGCTAGCTTACTAGCTTATAGCTGCTAGTTTATATGACTAGTCCTCATGAGATCTGAGCCTCTGAGCCAGAGGGGAAAAAACAAATCCAGTGGAAAGATTCAGTGGGAACCAATGGAAGCACAACTGGCATCAACATCGTTCCCAAACTATTTTTAGCCGTAAGAGGAATGTCTCATTGGCTATTAACAGATAATCTTAATATAGCATAAAGCCTGGGAGCCGCTAACAACACATGATAAAACAAAACAGGTATGATGTGTTTACTAGAAGGACACTTAAGTACTTCAGTAAAAAATACTTTGTGTATCCGCTACGTGACTCGGACCCACTCCAAAATGTAAACGGTTCTTCCTTTTCCCGTGCTGCACCCTTCCACCAAGTTTCATGAAAGTCGTGCAGCGTTTCTTTTTACATTTTGGAGAGAGCCAGGCTAGCTCTTTCCACCTGCTTCCAGTCGTTATGCTAAGCTAAGCTAATTCTCCCCCGTCTGGCTCCAGCTACAGATTTAGCATAGAGATGTGAAAGTGGTGTCATTCTTCTCTGGGTGACAATGTATGTAGTCATGAATGGCATGATATATATATAGTATCTAATAAAAAACAATACAAAAGAAGTACCCACATTCTTTTGATGTTCCACCAGACATAAATTCCAAGCTAGCAGCTACGTTAGCAGGTTTGTGAATATGGATTATTTTATAGAGATAAAACTCTAGTTCTGCTTCACATGGCTGAGTCACAGAATCACATTGAAGACTGTCCTCCTGAGTGTTATTGCATTAATATATACACGATATAAGAATTATAAAAAAAGACTATTAGGAACAGCTCGTTACAGGTTTGACAACGTGGGTACAAAACTTTAGCTTGTCTGTTGTTTTTACTGGATTGTTGGATCACTGTATGGATAGAAGTCGTCCGCAGGTAGCATTTATCTTTAATAAATAGATTCAGCGAGGTGTGTGTGTGTGTGTGTCATGTAGAGACATTCATCAGCAGGTTTCTTAAAGGTGCAGTCCGTCATTCTTTAGTGAAACCCTCTGGTTCTCTTGTGTTCTCCAGAGTCGGATGAGATCTAGAACAGAGTCTGTGTGTCGTAGGTTAGCGATATAGAACAAAGCTGTCTGGATTCACATGTTTACACATATTTAAGAGCTCCACAATAAGGAAAATATAGAAATTAAGCTATTCCATACATTTATTTTAAGAGTCGACAGTGTGCAGGAGCAGATTTATGTCTAAAACGTGATAGTACGCGATGAAAAATCTTAATTAATTTTTTCTTAAAAGTAAACCTTCAAAAACAGCGTTATGGTCCTTTTTTAAGGGTTGTTTTCAGTGATGAACAGGGATTATCTGTGAACAGCAGGCACATATATCAGTTGATTGGACTCCTGTGTGTGTGTGTGCGTGTGTGTGTGTGCGTGTGTGTGTGTGTGTGTGTGTGTGTGTTTACAGCCTATAGTAACAACATGTAATATTTATAGTGAGTGGCACAGCGTTCCTGTTGTTTCGGCAGTGTGAATAAAGTGTTCATGCATCTGTTCTCTTGTTTACATGTCTTCATGCAGGGTTCTGCTTTGTGTGTCTGTTAGTGTGTGTGCGTGTGTATGTGTGTGTGTGTGTATAAACTACACTGCTTCCGTGTTTCCCAGTCAGTGGTTGGTTGAACCTCCAGCAGCCTGGGTGCAGTTCAGCTTTCCGAACCCAGGCAGCGTGACGCGTCCGTGGGTGTAGATGTCGCGGTCGGGCCCCTGGTTCATCCGTTTGACCAGGTTCTTCTCGTACAGCAGCGGGTGGTAGGCGCCGAGCGTGCAGGCGGCGTCGTAGAAGCGCTGGTAGTAATGGCAGAGCTCCGTCTTCCTCCGGGACGGCAGGAACTCGTAGACGTGCACCACCTCGCACATTGACATCATCAGGACGGTTCCTGGGCGGGACACGAGGGAGAGGGGAGCGGGTTTATAATGTTAATACAAACCGTCCTTCAACGTGTTTTCTTTTATAGTCCTCCACTGCGTATTTACCGTCCTTTAACGTGTTTCTTTACTGTCCTTTAACGTGTTTCTTTACTGTCCTTTGATGTGTTTCTTTACTGTCCTTTGACGTGTATCTTTACTGTCCTTTGACGTGTATCTTTACTGTCCTTTGACGTGTTTCTTTACTGTCCTTTGACGTGTATCTTTACTGTCCTTTGACGTGTTTCTTTACTCTCCTTTGACGTGTCTCTTTACTGTCCTCTGATGTGTATCTTTACTGTCCTCTCATGTGTTTCAATGACAGTGTTGACGTTGTACATACCCAGCAGGCCAGAGGAGGGCGGGTTCTTCTGGATGGGCTCAGCCATGTTGTCCTGTATTCGTTGCCAGACCTGCCACTCAAAGCGGGGGTGCAGGATGTAGAAAGGCTGCATAGGATGAAGCCTCCTGTACCTCTGGTACTGGGTGAAGATGGGGTAGTCGGTCCTGTTGTACCACTGCAGAGGGGGGACACATACTGCTAAATTAGTCAAAAAAGGTCGTTCAGTAACAGCGATAAAAGGTTCAAACTTTCTAACTCGTGTGTAAACGTCACCTGAGTGAGGTCAGCGGAAAAGGGGGCGGGGTCCCAGGCCACCAGCGCACCTGAGCTGTACAGAGAGCTGGACAGGAAACGATGGTCATCAGACGCCATCACCTGTAAGACGAGGAAACAAATAGTTTAAAAACAAAATACATTACATCCACATCTGTAGCACGCACTTGACTCATATCTCATTACATAAATTAAGCTTAATAAATCCTCTTTTGTTTTATTAAGAAGCCTTAGGAACACAAATCATGACAAGTTATTCTTTAATAGAAGTCGTAACACCTGCAGAATTTGCCTAAAATTATTATTATTTATAACTAATTGCTATGACTTGTAGAGAGGTCTGTTATATAAGTTTACACAGAGAGAAGCTTCTGGAGTTTTCAACCCCGGAACTGTTGTTTTTGTTTGCTTGTGATAGTTGAGAGTGAAAAGAAAACATGGCGAGAGAATTCACAATTTTCTGACATATTATAGATGTATAACAATTCAATAAATCGTGAGTAGAACAATGTAAGACATATTATCATATTATAACTGTTATCATATGTGTGCTAAGCTAACCTCAATCCAAAATACAACATTCATGCAAACTTTGAAAAACAAACCAGGATCTCCTCAAACTAAGGGATAGAAATCATCATTTAGTTTTATTGTGTTTTGGTGGAAAACAAAGTCCGAGCGCTGTGCTGTGAGATAAAAACACATCTTTGTGTTCACCTGTGAGTTGATGAGGCGGATCGTGGTTTTAGAACCGACATCCTTCTCGTAGCCGGTGGTCGGCGCGGCGTTGAAGCGCAGCACTGCGTCGTGAGAGTCTGTAATTTAACAACGGTAATAACATGTAGAGTAGAAACGGGGCATGTTGTTAAAGTGATGTTCAGGTTTAGTTTAAAGGATTTCTTGAGTTCTTTAACATGATAATGACGGAAAAAACATCACACCTATCTCTTTGCCGAGTCCGGAGTAGCGGAGCGACCCTGCGGACGACACAACGGCGCAGCTCCTGTACGGCCCGAGGTCAGAGGTCAGCGGCTTCGTTGGCAGCTGTGAGGCCCAGGGCAGCGAGGAGAAGGGCTCGAGGTCGGGGGTCAAGGTAGCGACCTCGATGTTGTCCTTCAGTTGGCAGAGGAGCTTCGGGCCGCTCAGCTTGGGTCTGCTGGACACACCGCCAGGACCGGAGAACTCCACCCCGTACTTATTCATCGACTGACGGGAACAACCAGAGACGCAGAAGACAATCAGGGAGAAAATAAAAGTATAAGACAGTAAAGTTATAATATTTAGAATTCAGTCTCACCTGATAGTTCTGCACCACCTTCCTCAGTCTGCTTCCCAGCATGCTGCTGGACATCTCGTCGTCCCACACCTCTCCCAAAATCCCGTGAGGCCCGAAGAACTCGGCCTCCCCGACTCTGCCGCTCATCTCGCCCCTCCGCCGGCCTCCGAACAGGGTCTCCAACGCGCGCGTGAAGGGGCGCGGCAGCAGTCGGGCGAAGAACCCGGGGTGGTCTCGGTCTCTGGGCTTCCTCTTCGTCATCGAGTCCCCGGCTTCATGGGTGTGGTTCGGAGAGGAGAGGACGGGGATCGGACGGCGAGGGTCACCTGGGACGACCCCCGGGAGCTTCTGGGGGTCCACGTACATCGGCTTAGCTCCGCCTCTCAGCACCTGGGTGAGTCAAAACATGTTTACAGATAAACGAGGAAAATGACAAAATCTGGGTAATCGGTATTAACGACTGTTACGCTGCGACAAGAGTGTGAATGAAGCGTTATGTTTGTTACAGTTTTAATCATTTAGCGGCTGGCTAATTCACGAGCTAGCTCGCTGATTCCACCATGCTTTAATGCTACACTTTCAGAATATAAGAAGCACTGCATGAACTACTGGGCTTGGTCTACGTTACTTCACCATGTAGGCGGACTCTTAACTGTTCATGATAGCCGTTAGCATTTCAAACAGCTTATTGCTAATAGCTATCATGCTGACTGTTATGATTATGGTTAAGTAAGAGTGCTGTAAAGGGATTGTTACGGTGACAAAATACAGTCATAACTTTTATAAACATTTGTGAATTTGAGTTTACTTGCAAGACTTTGATATGCTGTATGCTAGCTAATTGCTAGTCGGGTAATTGCAATAGCCGGGTTTCAACTAGTAGAGGTCGGTCACTATGCATATTAACAACACTGTCAAATAAATCAAATACTTTGCACTAAAATGTCAAGATTAGGACCTGAATCCATCGGAAACACTACTAAATACACGTTGGTTTTCAGCTGAAATAAGTGGTTTGCGGGTTTAGTTGTTTTACAACATCTTTCAACCTACAGCGGTCTGAAACGTCATCGTCATCTTTAAACGTTGAGTCGTCCTTCTGTCAGTAATAAGCCTCATGTCCTACTCTGCTTTAACTGTCAGTGTGATTCTGGGATGGCGGTCGACAGACCTTGACGACGGAGTGCGTGCGAGGCTGAGCCCGGGTTCGCGCCCGGACCCCGAAGATGGCGTCGGTGACGGGCACGCTGTTCTCGGCACAGATGGCGTAGAGCAGAGCCATGGAGATGCAGAAGAAGGCCATGCACAGGACGCCGCGGCGAGCCCGACGCCTCAGGCGCCACAGCAGGCTGACTCGGTCCATCGCCGCCCCGGGGATCTGCAGACATTCACACGTCAGTCTGCGGTAAGTCTTTCCAAACTTCTGAAAGACATCCAACACATGAAGTCACCTCGGCAACAGTTACAACAACACAAGCAAAGCTGTCGGATAAAAAGAAAACTGAGAACTGACAGGTCATTTGTTCTTATTAATTCAATTCACATCCACAGGCTGTTTATATATATATATATAATAATATAGTTTGTGTTTCTCTATATTATAAATAGATGTGAGTGAGAAAATACTCCTTTTAATATAATATGAGCTACTTCCTTCAAACACAAGGTGAGTCTTTGCCTTTAAATACTGAAAGAGAGAGAAACAACAAAGAAGAACAAGGACGCGCCATCACTGCCTCGGGGGATGCGTGACATCAGGGGTAAATCAGGGGGAAGGAGGAAGAGGAGGAGGAGGAAGATGTCTTTATTCATTAGAGGAGGGACCAGAGAGGCCTGAGGACAATGAGGGTAATAATGGAAGTCCATTACTGGAGTCAGTGGTTTCCTTTTTAGCCCACAGACGTCACATTTAATGGAAGTAATTGAGTCTGGTGAACTGTGTGGCTTCATCTGGTGAGATGACAATTAATGACCACTTAATAATAATAATATTATTAATGTGAAAGAGGAAATCATGGGTCAAAGGTCACGAGATAATTCAAATCAAGAGGGTTCATCCTCTGAAGAGCAGGAACGAGATCATGCCAACATGTTAATCAGATCTTTTTATATCTCTTGTGTAGACGTGGACATTTTGTCCTGATTGTAAGGTTAACAAAATGCCGCATTCACTCCTAGGTGACGTTATTTTGAGTGTTGATGGAGCTGCTACAGAGTTAGCTTAGCTTAGCACCGATCAATCCAGACTCCATTCAGAAAACAAGCGTTTTAAAAGTTGTTTGTTTGTCATCATGCTGAGAGAACTAACAAAACATGAATTCAGACTTTTTACAAATCTGCATCATTACGTAGTTATTTCGGCTGA
The DNA here is from genome assembly GCF_004355925.1 of Anarrhichthys ocellatus. NCBI lineage: Eukaryota > Metazoa > Chordata > Actinopteri > Perciformes > Anarhichadidae > Anarrhichthys > Anarrhichthys ocellatus. Next base: position 530 of record NW_022281797.1, on the reverse strand, counting down.
TATAACTGCAGAAGCTGTCTGAGAATCCTCACGTTTTTAAGTCTTCTTCAGTATCAAAGACATCCAGTGACAGTTTACTGCCAACAGGAGCAACTAAGAGTTTATTCTGCATACCAAAATGTAAACAAATATATTGGGTTAAAAAAACGAGCCCACAGCGGACCTCGACCCCAGATTATAGTAACTGTAGTTCCAAAAGTATGAGCATGATTATCCAACAGTAAAAGTAGGATGAGGAATAATAATAACTAAAATATCAACAGCTAACCGCTGTTATTAGCCTAGTGCTGAAGAGTAATGACTAAGCCAGGATAAATCCCTGCAGGGAGGAAGGTGTTCTAACATGACTCAGCGTTTACAGCAGCAGGTCAAAGACAAAGTTCTTCATTTTACTTAAAATAGTTATTTATGACAAACGGCTGTTTGTGTGTTTGTTTTTTCTTACTGACCCGTCATAAAATGGATGAATCTGAACCAGGATTTGATTAAATGTGACCAGAACCCTGCATCTAGCAGGACACACACACACA
>NW_022281796.1:0-9638 GCF_004355925.1 Anarrhichthys ocellatus | reverse complement strand
CATACAGTTTGTAGGTATGTTACATAATATTACTTTGTTTTTATATTTTAGACTATTCTAGGTCACTTTCTCAACAAAACAGAAGCTCCTACTTACTTTTTCCGGCCAAAGGGAACACAATGTCAGCCCGTCCCATCGTAGAGTCAATCCGAGTCGCTCTCTTCGGACCACCTCGGCCTCTTCGCAGCAGCCTCCTCCTCGTCGTCGCTCTCTTCCCTGCGTCGTTTTGTGGAGGAGTCCTCAAGGCTGACGACATCGATCTCAGGGTCCTCCTCCTCTTCGGGTAGCCCATACCTGTACCTGTCAATAATACACTCAAAAGCAGCATTAAAAGCGTCACATCTGAACATCTGAAACAACAGCTGAACAGCTGAACCAGCACCTGGCAGATGGAACCCGTTTTCGTGCTGAACGCTCAGTCCTAGGAGCAGGTTTAATGTTACTGTAATGAGTACCCATCCACGGTAGTTGGCGCAGTGCTTGGTGAGGATGTTGGTGATCTGTGGGTCCTGGATGGAGCTGAACACCAGCGTCTGCCGGTAGTGTCTGGCCCAGTTGTTCAGGTTTCACATCCTCACCCTGGAGAAGTCCACTCCATGGGAGTCCAGCGGCTGCAGGTTTATGTGCTTCATCACATGCTGTAGAGGGGTGGACGGTGTCAATTGTTATAAAACATTGACTTATACAGACACCTTAACCATATCATTTTAACCAATCGGATTCCAAAAATAGTCAGACTTAAATCTGAAATGCTCAATGCTCTCCAGTAGTGCTTCTATTTCCTAAATTATAACATATTGTGATTCATCAAATTCTACAATTATTGTTAAACAGCAGTTGGCGCCACATTCTTCCCAACAGTAAGAACACAACACCGCTGATTAGATGCCATCCTGCAGTAATGTGTGCTGTTGAACAGATGTGTGTTCTTATCAAGACGTGTTCCCAGTTCTGCATGAGTAAGTCGTCTGCCTGGTCCACCACCAGCAGATCGATGGAGGAGAGGAAGTCAAAGTCTCGCTTACTTTCTCCTTCTGCTCCCAGCACCGTACGGAGGCTCAGCGGTGACGCGATGATGATGTCCGATGAATAAAAGGGGGAGTACAGGCGTATGCTGCTGCTCACAATGGAGACGCCTGGGGAGGAGACAAGACAGCGACAAGGCCTCAGACGGGAAGACTTGGTGGTTTGTCTAAAGATTGTCTGACTTCTGTTTGTTAAACCGTACCTATCTTGAAGTGATCGTCCACGTTGCCCGAGAAGATGGCGCTGTAATCGTCTGGCCTCTGCTGATTGGGCGGCTTGTCATCTGCCTCTTTGCCGAACTCTTCCTTGAACCTCTTCTTGTTGTTGACCACTATCTTCTTGCCTTTGGTCTCCAGCAGGCTGATGAGCGTCTGGACGACCCGCAGAGCTCCGCCTCGGAACGGAACGAGGATCAGGACCTGACATATTTATAACAATCATTACAACAGAGAGAATTAATATTGCGCTTTTGAACACTTGTGGCTAAGTGGACGCATTATGAAAAGTGATGATAGTAGATCACATGAATGTACTGGACGACCTAAATAACCCTGAGTGAGCAATACTGCCGCTTCTGTTGCAGGTGGAGCATCAAGTAATGCAATTAGGGATCACTCTCAGATCACTCATGCATACGACATAACTGCTGGACTAGATTATGTTCAGGGTGAAATATAATGGATTCTACTCACACACATGCAGACTTGTGAGCAGCATACATGGAATTTGTCTCCGGTTTCCACTCCACTCTCAATGTACATACAATAAACAAGGAAAAATATATAAGAATAAAAAAGGGCAGCAAAAAAGTAGAACAGATGTAGGTATAATCATTTAACAGCTATTTTGTTCCCTGATGTTAATTATATTTGAATGGCCCTTGCTCTTTAGTGTGAGCGTTGCTGGATTGTTTTGTCATGCTTTGTTGTGAATATATGTGACGGTTCTTCTGAGTTAGCTCTTGTCATTGTGTTAATTACATCGATTTTGTCCATATGCATTGTCCGTTAATTACGAAGCATACCGTCCTGCGTGGGTTTAGGGTCCGGATAATTGAATCAGTTTGGGCTGTTTTCTTTTACAAACAAGAATTATGGTCTGGAGAAATGGGGATTGTGTGGCGGTCGCTTAGCCCTGTTTGAATCAGTAGGGAACAGCTAAACGCTGCGGGGAGAATGTAGCGCGAGTTTGTGCGTGTTGTTTTGCTTCCGGGGTCAGACGCTGACCCGGAAACTAAACAGACAGACAGACCGGTGTCCACCGAAAACGTTATATTTACCACAATTTAAGCTTCTGCATTTTACAAATGCACCAGTATTATTGTTCGGTTTGTAAGCCTTGTACCGAACGGTTTAAAACGAATACGTGATGTTACACCCCTAGAAACAAATAACCGTAGCTGTGGCGCCATCATGAGGTTATTAGGTGGTAAGACAGCAGTGAAGGCCCAGGTATAAAATGCACGGCCCGCCACTGGTTTACACATTAGTTTGAACTATTAATAAAATCCCCTCAATTAGGCAAACAGCAAACCCCACAGCTAACCCCAACCCCAGCAGTATTAATTGATGGTTTGGCCACTTGGGGGCAGTGTAAAAAGCTGTAAACATCAACAACATTATACTGTATTATTACCCAATGAAATTGTTATGGCAAACTTGCTGATCATACCTGTTGCTCCATAAGTTATTTCCAGAACAAGATTATAGCTCATGTGTTTCCCATTGTAGTGTCTTTGTGTTATAGCTTCCTCCTCAGGGCTGTGCACCATCAGCATCCCTCAAACTGACAGATTCAAATAGATTCCTCAGTTTCCCTTGTCCTGCATTCAGATGGCTTCTGTAGTTCCTCTAGATGGCTGCTGTAGTTCTGTAGTTTTGAAATTGAGTTCCTCCATTTTATGCTACTTTATACTTTTCAGATTAGGCTTTTATATTGAAAACACATAAAGTTATACAATACAAGGAATTGTTAAAACTGTGGTTTCAACATGATTGGCCTGTGGTCACTTAAAAAATATCACAGTACATTGTCATGTATCAGATGTCTATGAGTTGAAACATTTCCTCTCTAGATTTGGTTTTAATTGGGGGGGGGGGGGGGGCAAACCTTAGGTTGGGAACCACTGGACTAAACTAGCTAACAGCACAACAATAATGTCTTTGCCACTTTGTTGAATATGTAAGCCAAATTTATATTTATTATAATATATTAGATATATTATTACGATTTCATTGTTTTTCATTGACTATGTTTAAAGTGCTTTCTTTTTAAATAAGGGGCTTGGTGATTTTGTAATGTAGTATAAAGGCTCATGTGGTGTTAGAGAAATACAACATTTTCCTTCAAAAAGGCTTTTTGTAGTTACACAGCTATAAACGAGTGATATGAAGAACCTATTTTATGTTGGCGTGTAGGAGGGTAAAAAAGATCTGGTCCATACATGACAGTGGGACAGCCCTAAACCCTCACAGATTTTGAGGCGCACTCCACAAAGTCTGTGAGGGTTCAGGGCTGTGAAATCATCGAGTGTTTGAGGGCTCTCTCGCAGACATTTTGAGCCCTTTATGAAGACTTTCCTTAAGAGAGCATTAGATGCAGACTTTGCCCAAGGGAATTACCCACAATTCTTTGCAATGTGACGTTAAACACGGGTTAACCAGTGGAAGCATGGAGACGTAAAAAAAGGTTAACAAAGAGGACGGCACATGGGTGTTTAGCCTGGAATATTACATTTACTCAGAAACAAGAATGAAAGATTGAACACACAAACACATGAAATCGTGGATGAACTGCAGGTGTGCAGACTTGGAGGGATGATTTGCTTATTGCAGGTGGGTGAGCAGAGCCAGCAGGACCACACCACACACAGAGGTGGTAGATGACTGATGCTACATTAAGAAGAGGAAAACAAGAGGACATGTTTATCATCTTTATCCAGACTTGTAGCATTTTTTTCATTTAGCATCCATAAGCATTATGCAAACAATGAAACTAATGAATAAAACACATCGTAATGCATCTGTAAGCAGCCAATTTATCTTTTTGTCTCGAGTGTTACCTCTTCTATGTAAGGAATTTTGATGTTTTCATGGTAAAGTGATATGTTGCAGCAAAGTGCTGTCCCATTCGTATTTACAACATTTGAAGCCCTCACAGTCTCTCATACTCAACCATTTAAAAGGGGATGTCAGCAAGTCCCTGAGGAATCATGGTGTAAGGCCTTAAGAGGGCCATTGGGACCTCGGCCCACCACTCGTGGGGCCTCTACCATAAAGTAAGCTAAGAAAAGTGAGGCTTAACACCCCTCCCCCCCCAAAAAAAGAAGAAAAGCGCCAACAAAAACCTTGAAAAACGTAACTTATACCAAGTAGTAGCAAAAAAAAGAGAGCCTGAGAGAAGTGTTTAAACACAGTATATATACAGTATACAATATACAGCCGTGCGCACACCCGGATAAACATACCCCACGTGTTGTAGTAGACGTTGTGCTGCATCAAGTTCACAGAGAGAAATGATTACTACCGGAATTTAATAATTTTGCCTTCAGAATAAATTGTAGGAATAATTTGGCACCAAAATATAGCAAAAGAACGAATCATTATTATAATTATTTCAACATGTATTGATTGCACATTTTTTTCAATACGTCAATCAGCAATGATTAGATTTTTACAATATGATATGGACTTAAGAAGCAATTTTCTATTGTCAAATGAAATGCCTAATCATACCTACTGAATGCGTTTATCAATGTAGGCTTGCTGTATGATGTGAAAAGGACGAAATTAAATATTTTTTCTTGCATAATTTGTCATTGTACTGTATGTGTTTATTGTAGTTTGTGTTCGTTTAGCAGTCATTTTAAACACTCGTTTATGAAGCGTATATTTTGAAGGTTGATAACGGAAGTAGTTTGGTTCATTGTGGCGATGTTACACTGGCTAGGAGTTTCATGCGGTGACATGAGGTTGTATGCAGCACGGATTCAGTAGCCCCACCAACGAACAGGTATTACTTTCAGCAAACTCATTGTTACTTTGCTGACATGGTGTTTACGGAACTCACTGGAAAGGAGTCCTGGCATCAAGCTGGTTGACGACTGTTTAACCGTAACTTCGTAACTTAAATAGCCATGGTTAGCTTGTAGCTAGTTAGCCGACTAGCGCTAACGTGGATGTAAATTAGCTAACGTTACTATTTATAATGTCTTTGATTTTAGACTGTCCTTACTGTGATTTTATTCTGCTTGTCAACTTCGTTTTTCTGATTTTGTACATAACAGTTAGTTTTGAAATAAATGGAGACAATTGTTAGAGTTGTCCTTTGAACCTTCGTGCTAAGGTACTTTTTACTTCTAACTTTAACTGAACACATTTAACGTGAAGTATTTAAACTCACGGTGCCATTCTGTACGGTGAACAGTGTAAGTTCCTGTTAACGTTACATTGAATGGGTCCTTACACCGAGCACGCTTCTATCTTTTGTTTCCTTTGGAAGAAGTGACGGCTGTCCATCCGTTGGTAAAAGAAAGTAACTAAAATAATAAGCTGCTTTGTGGATCCTTTAATGTCACGTGTTATCTGAAGACCTGCCATCAAATATTTGAATGTGTTTGCTTCAGATGGATGAAAACGTACCTGAGGAGAATGGACAGAAGACACCAGTGCACGAGGAAGAGATGGAGGTTACCATGATGTCGCAACTAGAAAATGTCATGGTAACACCAGTCAATGCAGACACATCATCAAATACAGAAAAGCATCCAGAGGAACAAGGAGATGTACATGCAGACTCCACAGCAGCAGCGCTTTCTCTAGACGCTGTTTGTAAGACGGGGGCCTGTGAGGATGAGGATTCAGATGATTCAGACAGGTATTCATACAATCTGACTGAAGGATTGTTGTTGATGTAGTAAGACTGAACATTCAGGTTACAGCACAAGAATAGATACAAATAATTCACTGATGCTTTTCCTCTCCTGTCTCCAGCTCTTCATCCTCCTCTTCTTCTTCCTCTTCTTCTTCATCCTCCTCTTCTCCCTCTGCCCCCATTTTTGAGGATGACGACGAGGGTTTCAGCCAACCAGCCCCCATCAAGACCAGAGATGAAGTCCTGCTCGAGGTCAGTCTGTCTGTCATCAGTGTTTGTAAGGAGTCCTGCACTGCTAGTATGGTGAATGGACTGTACTTGTATTTCTCTTTTCTAGTCTTCTGACCGCTCAAAGCTCTTTAACACTACATGTCATTCATTCATTCATACACTGATGACGGGGCTACCATGCAAGGTGCTCATCAGGACTATCTAACATTCACACACTGTAGGCACAGCTACAGGAGCAGTTTGGGGTTAAGTGCCTTGCCCAAGGACACATGGACATAGACTAGTGGAGCTGGGGATGGAACCGCCGATCCTCTGAAGGCTCTACCACTGAGCCACAGTCGCCCAACAAGTGTGCAGTGTGGCAGCTCTTTTCCTTTTACACACACTGTTCTGTTCTCATTTGTAAGGAGGGTACACTCCCCACAAGGTGTCCCAGAATGCACAAGCATCTTATTACACTACTTACCGTACACTATTTTCCCCCATTGTGTTCTAAACCCTATGATCAAATTGACCGTTTAGACCAAAAAGCTGACTGTTTGTGTGTAGGAGCTGCCAGCAGTGGAGGAGGTGTCTGTGTCGTTACCAGAAGATGCAGAATTGCAGCCTATAGGAACAGTCTCCAGTGTTATACAGCAACTTGGTAAATATACAAACACCCATTCATGCTAAGGTCACACTGCAACTTTCTAACCAACTGGAAACAGAGTTTTTCTGAGGTAGAGAATAGTGTCAGTGGAGGCTTTTATGTGCATTTTTTTTTAACCGCACTTTGGATGTCTGCAGTTGTAATCCAGTCTCTGAAAGACACGCCCCCTCTGACTGACGACAGCATCATCTTTACGTCTGATAGGCTGGCTCTTGGCAAGGTGGGTGAACCAGCAGAGGCTTTACCTCTGTCTACTCGTGATTTATGTCCTCCGTTAGCGTCCTGTTGGTTCCTACATGGTAATGTTCTCTTGTTTATGTGTTTCAGGTGTTTGAGGTATTTGGTCCAGTGTCCAGTCCTCTCTATATTTTGCGTTTTAACTCTGTGGACCAGATAAGCAGCAAGGGGCTGACAGAGGGACAGACTGTTTATTACACCCCGGACAACAAAGAGTACACGAGTTACATCCTCACACAACAGCTCAAAGTGTAAGTGCATGCACACACAGTATATGATGCATGGAGCACATTAAAGCAAGACAAATAGCAGGATTAGTTATTTAGTTTGTTTGTTGAGCAGTAGTCACTTTGATAAGAAGAAGTGAAGTTTGTTTCTGTGAAATTAAACCTGCTTTTCCTTCAGTTTTAAGGGATCTGATGCATCCTGGAAGAACGACCAAGAGCCACCAAAGGAGGTAAGCACAGGACTGGAATGTGAACTAGCATGTTGATTAAAGGTTCAGAAGTTAACTTTAATTAAAACAGCTTGTTGTCATATTTGAGGAAACTGTCACTGTATCCTGACAGTAGGACATGAGACATGTAATCTGGGACAAAAAAACAGGTTCCTTTGGCTCCCCCTAGTGCTCCGAATGGCATTTGCAATATTCCACCGTGCCTGAATGAAGGCAACCAATCAGAACTGAGGAGTCTCGAACACATTGTCATCGTTAGGGCTGGCTAGGATCCGCTGTTTGGCTCATTCTCTGTAACCACGGTAGCATGAAAGCATGGTGGCATTATCTCTAGCCAGCTGCACTGCACTGGTCTCCCTCCACGTTAGAACAAGTCTATGGGATGATGCAAAACGATCCGGAGGACTTTCTCCAGCGGGTGAGCGGGGGGGAACTTCATGGCGTGACTGCGCATGCAGTGACCGAACCCATGTCACGGTGTAGGAAAGCACAGTGCGACCGCCGGATGAGTGACAACTTTGTTAAGCTCATTTTTTTGTAATCGGTGTATCCTGAAAATATGGTGGAATTAGCATATGCCCATGGGAAATAGTTAGCAGATGGCGCACTGTTTATGCTTAATGTGCAAAATGTACTGTGAAGAACAGGGTGTATCCGTGAAAACGCCATGAACAACCTCCACACTGCCGAAGAGGAATATAGCTGTTAACCCATATCTCATATTCATGGACTACTTTATTCCCTTTATACAAGACCTGAACAGAAAGAAGTCAAGTATTAAAAGCATTGTAAAGAAACAAAAGGTTGAATACGCTGTAGACTGGCTGAACATTTTTCAAAACCATTTCAAAACAAAGTGGCCTTCTTTGTGAAATCCTCAGGAGTTTAATAATGCTTTGATCAGTGAACTCTGACGGTAACGTGGTGCATGTTACTGTTCATATAGACCGAGTCATTTTAAGAAGAAAGCCGCGGTTGTAGCTGACTGTTTCTGACTCATGTTACTTTGTAAAGTTCGTCTGAAGAGTTTCCACTAGCCTCTAAACGATGCGGTGCTTTGTCCCTCTCCTCTCTCTCCAGGCCTTAGATTACAGTGATGATGAGAGAGAACACGAAGCCAAGAGGAAATTGAAGAACTCCAGAAAGAAGAAGGACAATAACAGTCCAGGTATTTGCACACATAGAGGAAGACGGTAGCTGACATGTTTGGGTGGTTTTATGGTGTTACTATCTGAACGAAGTGGAAAGTAATAAACCTTTTTTTCCTCCCTCCAGATAATCCTGCCCACGTTACCCAGAACACCTCGCTGCAGCGTAATGTCAGGGGTTTCCCATCAAGACACGCAGGACCTCCACTCAGGCACCAGAACCCGAGGAATAACCACCCACAGTTCAGCCACACACCCGCTCCACCCAGACACATACACCCACCCCCCAGGCACACTAATGTGCATCCCATGTACCTCCCCCCTCCCTGCCCTTACCCTCCTCCACCGTCTCACTTTTTTCCCCCACCCAACTTCCCCCTGTACCCCCCCCCTCCTCCTCCCTCTTACTTCAACCCGTCTTTCTCCTGTTCTCTCTGGCCACCAAACTCTGTGCCCTTCACTGACCCCCCTCCTCCTCCCCCCCCCCCTCCCCCCCAGTAATGTACATGTACACACTAACCAGAGCTCCTGCTGGTGAGTTGTTTTGGGTTGTCATCTTTTTGTGGACTGTCAGACTGGACAAATCCTGGCTGTGCTTGTTAACAGTTTGTTAGGCTCTACAATCACGGAGTATGAAATATTAACATAGCTGATGGAGCTCAGTAATGTGCTGTCACCAGCAGTGCAGTGCAGACACTGCAGTGATTTTAAGTTTAAAACTATAATTTTTCCCATCTAGACCTCCTGAAGAGCCTTTGACTTTATGTAAATGTCATGCTTGTTTTGATTTTCACACTAAACACAAGTACTTGTTTTCTTTTCTAGCTCAACTGGGTACAAATAGTTTTGAACAAAACAGACGTGGCTTCTTGACTCTTTCATGATTATGATTTTAATGAGCTAGCAGGACTTGCATAAGAACAAACAAATGTGTGATATTAAATATATCATTAGACAGATAAGATAAATGGAAAGTGTGTGTGTGTGTGTGTGTGTGTGTGTGTGTGTGTGTGTGTGT
>NW_022281795.1:7159-9592 GCF_004355925.1 Anarrhichthys ocellatus | reverse complement strand
CTGGTGGACACTAGAGAGAATGCAGCTTTAACACATCAAGCTTTGACTTCACTTAAAGAACTGGAGGTTGTCTTCTAGTTAGAACCTTAAGAACCAGGACGGATGGACAGACGGACCTCTCCGTCTCCATCTGAAGAAGCAGCCTGGAATCATTCAGACCAAGTGAGACCCTCTGAGAGTTAACTGACTGATGAAGTGCAACCTAACGATTTCCCTTCCAGACACGATGTATGGTGTTTTGGAGGCGAGCGGCTCAATTCAGTTAGGAGGACATTAGTTCTAATTAGATCTGATTTACGCCGGTTTCGGAGTCTAATGTGGTTTCTTGTCTGCAGCTGGCGGATCAGCAGAGACCGAGACAGACTGTGGCTGCAGCCGGCGACCGCCAACGACTCGGGACAGTACATCTGTATGCTGAGGTAGGTTTTTGTTCTATTAAGTCCAGACCGGATCAGCAGTTCAGGGATCAGATCAGCTTCTGCTGATCTCGGCTTCGGAAATCCTCCGACATTAATCAGCTAAAGTGTCTCTGAGAGCGTCCTCAAGACCCGTCAGCTGGCGGCGGTCCAGAGGAGCAGGATTCATTTCCTGAGAAGTGAGACCCTTCTCAGGGAGGGGGGGCTGATAGAACGTGAAGAACACAAAGCTGCATCTTTAGATGAGTGTTTGAAGAGCGCTGCATGTTGGCCGTCCTCCAGAGTCATGTGACCAGTGTAGCGTTGGTGTAGACTGATTGATGGTGAACACGGAGGACTCAGCCTGCAGCGTAGATCCAGATGTTTGGAGCTCTCAGTTTTAGTTGTATTCACATGTCTGCTGGTTTACTGCAGATCTATGAACCCCAAAATAAAGTGATTTAGCTGTGATTTAATTGCAGTAAACGGATAAAAAGGATGCAGAAATAACGACATAATGAAGCCGATTAGTAAAAGGTTTTGAATTTATTCTCTGTCAGGTCCGACCGCAGGATGACAAACAAACAACTTGTAAAACTTGTTTTCTGAATGAAGTCTGGATCTATTGGTGCTATGCTATGCTAACGTTAACGGTATAAATACAGCAGTAACATGTACAAAGTCTGTCCTGTCTGTCACTCTAAACTCTGATAGACCTTCACAACACAGTTTAAATATTGTAAGAATATATAATATAAAAATAATTTATAAGAATCCTGAATCCTGAAAGTCGACTTTGTTTTCACTAAAAGTTTCATTTGTGTTTTGGTGTAAAAACAATATTAAAGAAGTAAACCATGTTTAAACCTGATCACTGCTATCTGCTGTGTAAAGCACACACACACTCTCACACACACTCTCACACACACTCTCACGCACACGCACACGCACACGCACACGCACACTCACACACGCACACACACACTCACACTCTCAGACACACACACTCTCACGCACGCACACACACACACACACACACACACACTCTCTCTCTCTCTGTGTCAGTGTCTCCATCAGAGCTGTGATCTGACCTTCATCCTGATGAAGATCTCTGCAGGATGTTTGTGACTCATGAAGAAGAAGAAGGAAACACCGACGATGACTTTAATACATTCAGCAGAAGAAGAGATCTGGTTTTCTTTTCCTGTGTGGTCAGCAGTCACTTCCTGTTTCCTTCTGCAGAAACCAGTCGTCCTACATTTTCTTCTTCATGTTTTCTGTTTTTTAACGTAGCAACAAGTCGTCCTGCAGTAAGATCACCATCCGTCTGAAGGTCTTGCGGCCGGACGAGGTTGTGCGCGACCACGACTGCGAGCCTCCCGTTGCCGTGGCGCCCACGCCCACGGTCATCCCCTTTCAGACGGGGGGGGTCCTCGACTGTCCCCACCTGAAGGACGCACGCAAGATGGCCGACGGAGAGACGAAGGTCACCTGGTCCCATGTGAGACAAATCTGTCCCTCCGTGTCTCTGATAGATGGATTAGTAGTTCTAGTGAGACAATGAGACGTGTTGGACATTTAGTCTGTCCACACATCTATTTACAGTCCTGTCTCTCTCTCTGACCTGTCTGTCTCTCTATCATGTCTCTCTGTCTGACCCGTCTACCTCTTTGTCTCTCTATCATGTCTTTCTCTCTGTCTGTCTCCCCGTCTCTCTCAGTGTCCTGTCTGACCTGTCTCTCTCTGTGTCCTCTCTGACCTGTCTCTCTCTCTGTCTCCCTGTCTGTCCTGTGTCTCAGAGGTGTTATAAGGACCCTTTTGTCAGCAACCGTCAGCAGAAAGGAGACACACTCCAGATCCACCTCATGTTGGGTCCTTATCAGGGTTTATACTTCTGTAGAGTCCAGTACGAGAGGACGGGGAGAACGCTCCACTTCACCAGGAGCATCAACATCAGCGCCGTCTGTGAGACAACACATACTACTACTGACAATACTACTACTACTACTACCACCACTACTACTAATGCTACTACACT
>NW_022281795.1:4551-7149 GCF_004355925.1 Anarrhichthys ocellatus | reverse complement strand
CACCACTACTACTAATGCTACTACACTACTACTAATGCTACTACCACCACTACTACCACTACCACTACTACTACTACTAATACTACTACTACTACCACTACTACAACTACCCATCAACTACATGCCAAGGCCTGGTGATATAATAGGTTAATCACTACCACTACTACTACTGTACAGACATTAACCAATGTAACTCTGTTTTATTCTCTCAGCTCCACCTTCTTTGCCAAAACTACCCAGCATCCTCCACCCGGGAAAAGACCAGGTCTACCCTGTCAGACAGAGTAAGTTGACAGAAGTGTGTCCTACATTACGGGGACACCTGAGTGTGTCCTACATTACGTGGACACCTGAGTGTGTCCTACATTGCGGGGACACTTGACTGTGTCATACATTGCGGGGACACTTGACTGTGTCATACATTGCGGGGACACTTGACTGTGTCTTACATTGCGGGAAGACCTGAGTGTGTCTTACATTACGGGGACACCTGAGTGTGTCATACATTACGGGAAGACCTGAGTGTGTCTTACATTACGGGGACACCTGAGTGTGTCATACATTACGGGGACACTTGACTGTGTCTTACATTACGGGGACACTTGACTGTGTCTTACATTACGGGGACACTTGACTGTGTCTTACATTACGGGGACACCTGAGTGTGTCTTACATTACGGGGACACCTGAGTGTGTCATACATTACGGGGACACTTGACTGTGTCTTACATTACGGGGACACCTGAGTGTGTCTTACATTACGGGGACACCTGAGTGTGTCTTACATTACGGGGACACTTGACTGTCTTACATTACGGGGACACTTGACTGTGTCTCACATTACGGGGACACTTGAGTGTGTCTCACATTACGGGGACACCTGAGTGTGTCTCACATTACGGGGACACCTGAGTGTGTCTCACATTACGGGGACACCTGAGTGTGTCTCACATTACGGGGACACCTGAGTGTGTCTCACATTACGGGGACACCTGAGTGTGTCTCACATTACGGGGACACTTGACTGTGTCTTACATTACGGGGACACTTGACTGTGTCTTACATTACGGGGACACCTGAGTGTGTCTTACATTACGGGGACACCTGAGTGTGTCATACATTACGGGGTCACTTGACTGTGTCTCACATTACGGGGACACCTGAGTGTGTCTCACATTACGGGGACACCTGAGTGTGTCTCACATTACGGGGACACCTGAGTGTGTCTTACATTACGGGGACACTTGACTGTGTCTTACATTACGGGGACACCTGAGTGTGTCTTACATTACGGGGACACCTGAGTGTGTCTTACATTACGGGGACACTATACATCCTTGAGGACTCGTAGATCAGTGCAGATGACAGTCAGCGGTTGTTGTTGAAGGATGCGGGCGTCACAGTGACGGAGTGGTACAGCAGAGCTGATCGCTGCGCTAATTTGTTATTGATCAGAAACGATTGCTGAATTATAAAAGACAGAAAGAAAAAGATGATTCAAATTTTACTCTAACTTACTGTAACACACTGAAGAGTTAAACTGGCATTGCTGTAGAGGACGAGAAGAAAAAGAAGCTTTCCCAAAACTACTGATTCATACAGACTTTTACTTTAATCACATTTATATACTTTTACTTCAGTGAGGTTCTGCAGGAACTTGTAGTTTACTTGTCGTGGAGTATTCTCCCAGTGTTGTATCAGTACTTTGACTGCAGTCGCGTGTCTGAATACTACCACCATTAACCAGCCGCTCCTGTCAGCCGTACAGTGACTGCAGTGCTTCCAGATCTCCAGCAGTGTTGCTGTCTTTTTATGCTCCTCCACCTGCAGCTGGACTCTCGGCTCATAAAGCTGCTCTGGCAGTGATGGAGAGGCGGCTCCTGCTCTGCCAACAACTGCTTTTAAATTGGTTTTCCTGAGAGCAGCTCGGAGGAGGTTCAACATTCACACAGTTGATTGTCCGTAGAGAATTAGCGGAGGCTGCAGGAGCTCATCCAATAAAACGGAACAAGCCGCGCTCGTGTGTACAGACTCACGTCACTTGTGTTAATTAATACATCAGATTTATTGAGCGATTTACATACTGCAGTGTTTCATGTTCTTCACTGTTTGATGCTTTGTTCTTATTGTGACGGTGAGTTCATTACCAAAGTTTAAGACTTCAATGTGACAAATTTCATCTTTTTGAAAATAAAAACACCTTTTGATGCATCAGACGACAATCTGAGGATTTCTAACCTAAAACTAACTAAAGCTTTTTTAAACTTTCTTGTTAATCCCCCTGTTATAAAACAAATATGCCACACATCACAAGGGTTGATGGTTCAACCCTCGAGCTCCTCCTGTCCCCATGTGGAAGTGTCCTTGAGCCAGGCACATAGACCAGAGCCTCTGTTTGATGTGACTGTGACATTTATTTAGTTGGAAAGTCAATCTAACGATCGCAGAGACACACAATGACATCAAAGAGACAAAAACTAATCGCAGAGACACAAAACAACATCAAAGAGACACAAGGCAACTACAGAGAGACACAAAACAACATCAAAGAGACACAAGACAACCACAGAGAGACACAAGACAACCACAGAGAGACAC
>NW_022281795.1:0-4451 GCF_004355925.1 Anarrhichthys ocellatus | reverse complement strand
CAACCACAGAGAGACGCAAGACAACCACAGAGAGACGCAAGGCAACCACAGAGCTGCAAAAAGGACCAAAAAGAGACTTAAAATGGCTACAAAAAGATGGAAAACTACAAAGAGGAACAAATCTACTACCAAAGACACACATAGAGTATTCTTTGCAGCAGGATGGTGTTTGTTTGAGTCAGAATAAACTACAGCTTGTATGTTGATCATCTTATTATGAGACTAAATATAACGTGGGATTGTGTTCATATCATGATGTTTATAACTAACTGTAATTGTCAGATTATTGACTGGAGCCTATATTCATCTGATGTATCTAACTGTGAGTATGATTGTCCTCTCAGACGCAGACGTTCCTCTGGTGTGTACAGGTCTGTTCCCCTACCTCGACTCTTCCTGGGAGATCTGGTGGACGGTTGATGGGAAGACGTTGGATAAACTCGACCAGCGTCACTTCTCCAAAACCAACAGGTGGAAAGAAAAGATGCAGTCTGTTATATGAATATGATGTGTTGGTAGATGAATGTAGCTGTCCCCTAACATTTCCCTGCTCTTAAAGAGTTTTTTAGCAAGAAACTGAATCCCCTCCCCCCCCCTCATAAACTATATGACTGTCAACAACCAGTCATGAGCTCAGCAGGTCTCTACAGAGTCACACATGCAGGATTTATGGGTAATACATCTTTAGTTCTATAGTGAGCTCTACGTGATGTGGGTGTTTGTTTGCAGACAGCTGCAGAACGTCTTCGGGGACCGGAAGGAGGAGAGCGTGCTGCTGATCCAGGACTTCCAGTCTGAAGACCTGCACAGGGAGTACAACTGCTCCGTGAAGAACGACCGAGGCTTCGAAACCCGCAGAGCTCAGCTGGAGGAGGAGGGTGAGCAGAAGATTTAAATCTGTTTCATCTTTGCGATGAACAGTTCTACTTTGATGTTTTTTTGATTGCCGTTAAATTACCGTCAATTAAACTCTTCCTGCAGAAGTTTCACATTAAAAGCTTAGCAGTTAAGAGTGATATGGAACTGCTGAAAAGCTTTTAGTTTGTTATGACTTGTCCGAGGTGCACAGTGTAACTTCTCTAGGTGAGAGTTCAAAGGAGGAGGAGGACATCTCCGAAGGGGGGGGGACACTCAGACTTAGGGTAGAATGGAGGTATAAAGTAATGTGCAGTACTATTGTGAGGCTTGTACTCTTTGTGATGCAAATAAATCTGCGTGAACCGAAGAAGCTCTAATCTCTCTCGTGTGTTCTGTGTTCGTTACTGAGTTGCTAGCAGTGAGATCCTGTCTCACCACGAGTCAGATAGAGAAGAGTTACTGAGCCGTTAGGTGTCGCGCTTTAACACGAGTGATAAAGTCAAAGAAGCTCATCATCAACAATGGGCATGAAGAGCTGAAGACATTAGATGATGAACCTTTAGTAACTTTAAACTTTTAGTAACTTTAAACTCAGTGATGTGAATATACATGACTACATTTTAAATGATGGATATGATTTTACACAAATTTCAAAACACAAATGTTTTCATTTATTCGTCTGTTTCTGATTTTATCGATACAAACTTTTACAAATCAGACACTTTTTTTATGCACAAATTCAAAATGTGCATTAAAACATATGGATGGAAATGCAACACTTCCTGCTGAAATTTCAAACTAAAAGCCTGCTGAAATTTTAAACTAAATTAACTTTTAGTTAATGTAAACTTTTAGTAACTTTAAACTTTCAGTAACTTTATAGTTTGTATATAGTGTTTCTAAATGAATGCATCAGAACGAAACCGAAGGCTCAGCTGAAGATCGTAGGACTCGGGTTATTTGTGTAACCACCAACTACAAACAAACACAAGAAGGTCGATAAACGTCTGCTGTGTTTGTTGTGCGTCAGTGCCGCTGCCGTCCTTGGAGCTGGGTTGTGGTCTCGGTGTGACTCTGGTCCTCATGCTGCTCCTCTTCGTGGTCTATCACGTCTTCTGGTTGGAGCTGCTGCTGCTTTACCGGTCATGGTTCGGCACCGATGAGCGACACACAGGTGAGCGACAGGTGTTCTTCTGTCTGTCTGCTAACAACCCGTCGTGTTTTGCTGCTACATGACGAACCATCAACAGGTTTATATGATGTAGGCGCTTTTCGTTTAATTGAAACCACAGCAGCAGAAGAAGTCATAAAGCTGCAGCCTTCTTCTGGCCTCCTCACCTCCACCGCTGCACTTTTTACGTCCTGATACTAAATCTTCTGTTTTAATGTTGATGAGCTTTTCTGTCTGGCTGCAGTCGGAGCATTTAGATTATTAAAACCTTCGACTGGAACGTTTTCATCGCGCTGCCAGATTTTATTCAACCAGCCACAAAACAGAACGACTCAAAATAAAACATTTTGATGTCAAAGCTTTTAACTCTGAAGTGTTGCATTCAGAGACGGCTTGTAAAACTTTCACCTTCGCTGTTTTCTCTCGTTAACACGAGTTCAGCTCTCTGCACATAGAGGTGGAGCAACATATGGATTTGTGTGCACTAATTATTTTCTATCTTCTGTAACATATGAAACTGTTCTTGTACACATAAACTGGAATATTTTCCTGTTCCTGGACATTTTTAAACAGAAATGATCATATTTTCTTGACGTCTACGTTCGCTACTTATTGTTTGGATTGAATATCATTATAAATAATCAGATGTGGGAGTTTCCATGAACACGCCATCAAGTTTCAGCGATAAGGAGCAAAAAGCTGTTGACAGAAAGTTTAAAGTCTGCAGATTAATTTAGAAAACGATCAACAGGATTTTCTCTAAACTGGTTCAAACTAAAAATAAGACTGTTTAACTGAGCTACTTCCTCTGGTGATCTCATCACATCACATCACATCACGGGACTTTTTGACATTTTGACTTTGTTTCCTGTGACGTGGAGATTCACAGAAATATGAAAAATGTTCTTTCTCAATTCTCCTAATCTGTAATCAATACGGTAAAGTGTGTGTGTGTGTGTGTGTGTGTGTGTGTGTGTGTGTGTGTGTGTGTGTGTCCAGATGATAAAGAGTACGACGTCTACATCTCGTACGCGAGGAACAGCGAGGAGGAGCAGTTCGTTCTGTCGACTCTTCGCTTCATTCTGGAGAACGAGCTCGGATACTCAGTCTGCATCTTTGACAGAGACAGTCTGCCGGGAGGGAGTGAGTACAGCTAGTACTGCAGTATAAGTACACCGTATAGTTCACAGTGGTACTGCAGTATAGTACTCAGTAATACTGCAGTACGATCAAGTCTTAGGCTACAATGACTTGAAGTAGATGTACAGCCTCTGCTAATGGTACTACTGCTAAGATTCCTAGTACTGGCAATATCACCACTTCTGCTAATACTCCTTCCACTACTACTACTAGGATTCCTGTTACTAGTAATGTTACCACACCTGATACTACTACTACTACTGCTGCTGCTGCTGCTGCTGCTGCTCTCCTTTCTACCATTGCTACTGAGACTACTAGTATTCCTGCTAGTACTCTTGGTACTTCTACTACTGTTTTGTTGCTATTACTGTTACTTCTACTACTTCTTTAATTATTCTTTTTATTGAGGAACACAAATGTAAGTGATTTAGGACTTCTACTTCTAATATTACTAACTGCTGGTCCTCCTGGTACTACCACCGGTACTGCTAAATCAGCAATACTCCTGGTGGTATTACAGCTTCTCCTCCTTCCTCCATCCGTCCCTTCATTAACGCTCCTGTCTCCCTGCAGCCATCACAGATGAGACTCTGGGTTTCGTGACTCGGAGCCGGCGCCTCCTGGTGGTCGTTAGTCCGGGTTACGCCTCCCGGGGGTCCCAGGCCCTGCTGGAGCTGCAGGCCGGCATCGACAGCATGGCGCTGGGCGGGCACCTGCGGGTGATCCTGGTCCAGTACAAGCCGATCCAGCGTCAGGGCTGGGTCAGGGAGCTAAGGAGGGCCCGCGTGGCCCTGGTGCTGGTCCGATGGCAGGGGGACAAGTCCAGGGAGCTGACGTCTCGCTTCTGGAAGAGGCTCAGGGTGGAGCTACCTGTGAGGAGGGTCGGCAGCACGAGGGGGGAGGAGGAGAAGCAGCTGGGCCTGATGAGGCTGCACAGTCAGAACAGCACCAACTCCCAAACAGGCCTCATCAGCAACACCATCAAAGACCCGCAGAAGATCCTGAACTCTGGAGCGTAGCCATGACGAGGTTCTGGTTCCAACCAGAGCTAGGGTTAGGGGTTAGGGTTAGGGTTAGAAGCAGAACCAGCACAGTGCCTTATTCATTCTCAACCTTTATTTTGAAACAGTCAACAGTTCCGGAGACTGAAGCAACAGAAATCAACAAAACAGTAAAAAATGAATATGCCGTTTTGTTTTTCAGCTTCAGTATTATTTGTCCTCTCATCGTCGCCATTAATCACTTTTCATCTGCACACTATCTACTGATTACCACAGAGTAT
>NW_022281794.1:0-9645 GCF_004355925.1 Anarrhichthys ocellatus | reverse complement strand
TATATATATATATATATATATATATATATATATATATATATATATATCACCACATTTTATTTTCACTGAAAGTCTATAAAGATCACAACATTGAATGAGGATATTAAGCATCAGATTTAAGCAGCTTCAATTCATGACTGTCAGTACTTTGATAATCCGTGCATTTATTGATTTTCTCAATCGTTCCAAATCATAATTGTCACTCTAGTGTGTAAATGGCTTAAACAAAAGTGTGTGCTGTGTGAGATTGGGAGTTTTTTGTTTTTGTTTTTTGCAAACAGACCGATAGCGGCACCAGGTTGGCAGTTGGGGCGTTTGGCACCAACCTGCCCCCTCTTCACTACAAGTGAGGGTGCTGAGTCTTGGCACATGATGAATAGATCTGCACTGGCACTGAACAAAAGACACAAGACACGCACGCACACACACACACACACACACGCGCACACTCAACAGCCTCTGACATTAAAAAGAGAAAGATGACAGTAATGAGTAGGAAGTGTAAAGGTTGCGTGGAGGAGATATTGACTCGGTGCTATTGAGGTTCAGCGTTCGAGATGGAGAACAACGGGAAGATGGGAGGAGTAGAAAGTCAAAGGCTTGAGAGTTTTGTTTGGATCGATTTACCCAAAGTGTGCTCAGTATTTTTCGGACCGGAGGGGGTCGGACTGGGGAAGGAGGATGTGGGTTAGGAGGGCGGGGTGGGGTGGGGGTGGAGGGGTCCACCGCCAAAAATGACGATTGGGATGGATGGAACGGTTCAGACGGAGTGGCAGACATGCTGGAGCGTCGCCAAAGCTTCTCGGGAACGTTGCCACGATCGTGAGCGACGAAGAAAGAGCGAGGGAGCAGAGAGGAACGGAAAAGCCATGCCTGCAGTGGAGAGACTTGGCAGGGCTTCCCCTCCTTTGTCTGTCTGGCTCAGGGCTGCAGCGCCAGAGGAAATCAAGAAATGGCCAGGCGTGGCGGCGGCGGCCGGGGTTGCGTTGGTGGATGGGGACAAGCTCTGCCTCGGCTCCGAAAAAGACGTGAGAGAGAAAAAGTTCTTTCAAACGTCTGAAAACTTAGCTTCTGAAAAGGGCTATGGAAACCAAAAAACAACAACAAAACGAGCGATTTTCTCTTTTTGATCGATATTCTGCATTGGAGCCGTCGGACCCCAACGAGTTTTCGGAGACAAAGCTCAGCGTGACCACACAATCGGAGAAGGCGTCCTGTAATTTTAACGGCAATGAAGCATTGGTAAGGTTTTGAAGCGCCAAACGACGTCTCTGAGCCGGATAAGAACGTATGTTTGACCTCAAAGAGTCTACCAGCAAACAGAGGAAGGCCAGCCCCGCGCCAAGCAAGAGGTTTGTGCATTAATGCTTGTTGGATGTGTTTGACCAAATCAACTGGACTACAGTTGGTGTTTAGGGAAGATGGTTTCATCAATTTAAGCACAAAATCTTTATATAAGAGTTAAAGCCAGGTGTTTTTGGATAAATAGTTTTTTTCTGGAAACCGACCCAGAGGTTAGGAAGTAGGCCGAGTCAGGCCAGAAACCTTTAACTTAAAAACCAAAGCCGGTGTTTCCATACTGTTTGACCTGTTGGGTGTCTGGACGCAGTTGACTTGGTTGACGGTTTTAGATTCAGAACTTTCATTCTCTACCTTTTTTTGAAACAGTGGTTTGACAAAACAAACTGGTCCATTTAGCAGATTTCCAGAGCTTTTAATCATATCCCATGGTCTGTATCAGCAGGTCCAGTGTGCCCAGTTGTCATTGATTTTTTTCATAGATTTCCACTTGAAGGAATGACTTAACACCAGGCTTAAAAACAGTGTTTAGCTGCTCTCACAGCTGTAACCACACTCATCAGTGATGTTACGGGGTCCTAGGGTACACCTGTACGTCACTGCAACAAGGTGAAAAGTGAAACCACTGGAGGTCAGCAACAACATGATTTTTAGTGAGTGTTAAGTTACTCTTTATGAGTTATCTTCCATGTTGGCTAAAAATGTTTTAAAGTTTTGTTCTTGATCTTGGAAACAGCAGTTGACATTGTAATCTCTCCACGAGGTCTGGTTAGTAGCTGTTCTGGAGCTTTCAGCTGAAGGTCAGAGATTGTAGATGGATCATAAATAATGAGGTTCAAAGTGTAATTGTGGTTCAAAGGTGGCAGATTGCATCCAACTGAACCCCCCTCCTCCGCTCACTCCTCCTCCTAGCTTGTAGGAGAATTTCGGTGGCCTTCAGCTAATGTAAAAGCGCAAATGGCCCTATCTAGTGCCAGTGTTAGGTTTGTCCATTCTAGGCTACAGTAGAAACATGGCGGCGCACCATAGCGGACTCTCTTTTGTGCTGTTGGTTGGACAAAACAAATATTGTGAAGGAGTCGCTTGAGGTTCTGGGTAATTGTGACGACATTTCTCATTATTTTCAGATTTTCATGCAGAAAATAACAAGCAGATTACTGCGTAATGAAAATAATCATTAGTTAATTGTTAAAACAGATCTACAGTAGAATCCTTCTTTTACATTAATGCATGAGTGATAATACTCTGTTTATAATACATTATAACAGTCACGGGACATTTTCCAGCGTTCAGTACTTTTAATTTTAATTACATTTTCCTGATTGTTCTTTTCCTTAAGTAACATTTTCACTGCAGGACGAGCTCCTAACGGAGTGTTTTTACATCGTGGTATTTGTACTTCTACTTCAGTGAAGGATCTGAATACTTCAACCATCACGCGTGTGTGTAATGTACTCCTGGTGTCCTCATCTAGTTTATCAGACACACGAGGGACCAGGTAAATCCACGTGAAGCCGTATCAGTCTGTCCATCACGTCTCTTGAACACGTTAAGCGACCGCGCAGCGTTATCGGGTTCAGCCGCTCTTCAATCCATCTTACCGTTGTCACAGCAGTTACCACGACAACGCGCAGGGAAACCAGCAAATGAAATGTGTTTGTGTGCGCACGCGAGTCCATCAGCAGGTGGCCCGGTAACCTTGAAGGGCATAATGAAGGGCGTTTAATTTGGAGAATGCGAGCGACATAGCGGACGAGGGAGACCTATTGGAGAGAGGGAGAGAGGGAGAAGAAAAGATGGAGGGGAAGAGAAACAAGACAGAGACCAAGGCTGAGAGTTGAACTGTGGTGTCACTCAGAAATTCAACGTTTTACCTGATTCAACCACAGAGTAAAGGGGGTTGTATTGAGATCCTTTAGTTAAGTATAAGTAATACCAGCGTCTGAAAATACTACAAGTACATTCTAAATCTAACTTAAGAAAAGTCTTATCAGCAAGTATGAAAATTAATTTATTTATTATGCAGATTTCAAAGTGTTACATTATCATTGAATATTATATGATTCTGTTTTTGTTTATGCTATATTTTTAATACTACTGGGTTGATTTGTAGTATAGTGCGGCACCATACTGTCATTTTCTAACTAATTTCAAGTGGATAATGAATAAATGTAGTGCAATAAAGAGTCTAATGTTTCCCTCTAAAATGTAGTATAAAGTAGCACAGAATGGAAATACCCAAGTACAATTATGACATACTTGTACTTTACTTAAGTACAGCTCATTTACATGACGCAAAGATACTGCGTTGAGTCAGAAATCTGGTACAGCAGCTGTAATTATTACTCTGGTGGAGGTGAAAAGTAAACAACATGCATACGCTGCATTTTCATCAGCATTAAATATCTAGTTTGAGTTTTGACTGATGAGTGATGAATAATTTCTCCTTCTATGTAAACGCTGCAGACTTTTATCACTAAACATCAGTGGTGGAACCTAACTAAGTACATTTACTCAAGTACTGTACTTGCAGTTTTGAGGTTCCATTCTGTGCTAATTTAAACTTCTACCCCACCACATATCATACTTTTTACTCCACTACATTTGTTGGACTTGAATTTGCAGATTTAGATCATTAATACAAAATACTCTGTATTATTACGGATTAAGCTTCCAGGTAGTACATCAGTACTTTATGAGTATTTTTACAATGATTTATTACTGATCTGAGTACTTTTTCTACTTACGCTAAACATAGCAACAGTAACGTGTTCTCCACACAGTGTAGCTGTAGTTAACCAAGAGATAATAATGTACATATACCAAATTATAAATGTATCGCAGTTAATAAAAGCCTGTATACATGCTGCAATAAACAACCCCTCCCATCACTTATTAAATATAACTAAACCTGTCTGCCAAATATCTCCCGAGCATTTTGAGTCTACATCGCCATTGTCCAGACTTAAAGCACATTCATGTGCGAGTGCAAAAAGCCATTACTTGAACGTACACTCTAGACATTACAGGGCAGTATTACAGTTTCCACGTCTGAAAGGGTCCAGTCAGCCCACCATCTTTTAAGTTCATTATGTACTATTTCCCACACACACACACACACACACACTGCCTCACTGCTAATGGCTCTGACTGATCGATCTCACACACACACACACAATTACCCCGACCACCACTCTAGTTACATGCACACACACAGCTGTCAATCAAGTGTTTCGAAGGTTTAGAGAAGATGACAGAAATGAGAACAAAACAGGAAGCATACATTTAAAAGATAAAGAAGGATTTCTGGAGATGAATCAATATTATTTTTAACAGCATGTGCCCTCTGGGACCAGAACAATAAAGACCTTGTATCGGGGTATCGCATGACGTCATCTTGCAGCCGCAAAATCAAAAATCCATTGGGTCTCAGTGTCTTTTAAATACAGTAATATCTCTATCTTTAACTTCTTGGAAAAGATTTATTCTGAAATCATGCTATTTCTTACAGCAAAGGCCTTTTACTGTTATTGAGAGGCTGTTTTCTAGTTACTAGATGCTTCAGGATCAAAAGATGTTTTATTAATATTAAGAAGCGTATTGCAATGTCACAGAACATAAACAGATCTAGGTATAATATACAGAAAACCCTCATCATTTGAGGAACCGCCTGTCAAGCACGGTTATGAAGTCAGTGTGAGGTCTTTAGGGTGCCAAAATTTGGGATCGGACCTAGAATGAACCTGTGGAGAACCTAAAAGACGAGACCTGAGGGCAGTCGGACCCCATCTCAAAAGACCAGACCCAATAGAGAGAGAACGCTGTGTATTTTAACATCTGCGTGATGCTTCTGCTGAACAACTTCCTGGTGGAAGCTCTGCCCTCAACAATCTAAATCCAGTATGTGCTTTCGTCATTTTTGAGGCTCGCGTTTGTTGTCTCCACCACATTCACACACAAGTGGAAGCATCTCCTTAACAACAGCCTTGGCCATTGAAGCCCACGAAGGAGTTTGTTTTTCCAACATAAAACCCTCAAACAAATATCCGAACGAGGACGCGTCTTCCTCGAGTCTGTCAGCGGCAGAACAATGAGGGTAACACTGATGGTCGTGATGATGGGCAGTAATAAAAACGATGATGGTAATCAGAGTAGCTGATTGAGAGGCTCGTATAGAGGGAGGGAGGAAACGCTGTAGCGGGGAGACATAAATGGAGAGAGAGAGAGAGAGAGAGAGAGAGAGATTGGTGGAGGAGGGAGATGTAAAAGGGAGGCTGATGAGAAAGGGGGGAGCAGGAGGAAGATGAAGAAACCAGGCAATCAGAGAGAGGGAGACCACGGGGGGGGGGGGGGGGGGGGGGGGGGCGGTTACTTTGTAGATTTAATTGCAGTGCAGTGGAGGTAATCTTTTCTGTGTGCATGTGTGTGTGTGTGTGTGTGTGTGTGTCTCCAATATCCAGTAGCCAGACATTAGCTGCAGTGTTTCATTCATCACTGTCAGGTCTGGAGCTCCAGGGGGGAGGAGAAGGGGGGCATTGTGAGGCCCAGGTCTGGCCTCTTGGTCTTTAATTTCTAGCAACTAAGGAGAGAGAAACGGGTAGCAGAGGTGGAAATAGCTGCCGAACTAACAGCCATTGTGAGAATGTTGGCATGCTAGCGTTAGCATTTGTTAGAGCCCCACAGAGCAGCAGATTCATACTGTAGCAGAATATATCTGTTTCAGAGAAATGCCTTTTCAGATTAGCACTGAACATACATGATGTCATTGGGTCTACGTAGATTATCAGTCATAAAATTATTTTTTTATTGATTAATCTTATTAAGTTTTTCAATTAGTGGATTAATCCAACGACTAATGTACAGATAATTAAGATATTTTTTTAAATTCCAGAGTTATACAAAATGTAAATATAACTCAAAATAAATATAAAAAAACTGATTCATGTTTAATTTTATATTCAATCACCTCTTAAAAACAAACAGATGCCCGATCAGAACAATACTGGTCTTCATAATAAAAAGAATTGCTGAGACACAGACGCACTGTTCGCTCTGTCGGCACTTTTGCCATGCTTTGCTCTGTTAGCAGTGTTAGCTTCTCAACCGTCGCCATGTTGAGAGACGATTTGAGAGGCAACTGAGATGCTCCCAATCCAGCATATAGCACCTTTTGAGGCGTACTTCTGATTGTTCAAACATTTCTTTTTCTTTTGGGACCATGTTCCCAAATAAATGACAGAAAAAAAGGATAAATTAACAAACAAAGGACAATAAATATGCAAGGCTGTAAATATGTGTTATGCCATTGTCAGCTAATGACCAAAATAAATATTCTGCCTATACCCTCGCCCATCACTGCCTGATATGTGATATGTCTCGAAGCATACCTTTTCGATTCAAGTCTTTTTGTGCGTATGTAGCTGCAGTGATAGGCTCTCACTACTACCAAACACAGGTGACCCACACTCAATAATGTGCCTGAACGCCTCCCGTGTATACTAAGGGTGGGAATCACCAGAAATCCTGCGATACGATATTATCACGATACTGCGATATTATCACGATATTGCGATTTATTACTTTTTTCAACTTCAAATTATGTCCCCAAAGGAAAACTGTGTCAACATGTTTTATCTAATAATATAAAGTTTTCAGTCTGTTCATCTCACTTCAATCATTTTTATTGCAGCAAAATAGGATTGTCAAGCAAACAGACTGACCAACAATGTCATAAATGTTGCATGAACCTGACAAACTGAACCATTTGTATTACTACATAGTCCAACTTAACTAAATGCAAATGTGTGGACTCAGTATATGAACTATAACTTATATAAGTAGGATATAAGAGTTATATAACTCGGTATAACTTGCAATGCGTGGACGTCGAGGGCAGAGAGACAGTTATGCGCCGCACTCTCCCCATGAGCCTGGCTACTGTTGGCAGATTTAACCCCGTTGTGAGGCCAGATGTTTTGTTTTGACCAACTTCCTACCAATCACGCTGACCTGCGACCATTGCTGACCTCACCAGAAAATAACTCAGCGCCATCTAGTGGACTGAAAAAGTAATTGATTTGATTTTCTAAAAAAAAAAAAAAAAAAAATCTTTTTTTTTTTTTTTTTATAGTCTATATAATAAAAGATCGATACTTGGCATCCGTGTATCGATACAATATCGTCCGCAAAATATCGCGATACTATGCTGTATCGATTTTTTCCCCCACCCCTAGTGTATACGCTCATTCGTTATGCTTCTGGTGCACAGTGGAAGGACAACAAGTTAAGATAGAAGCCCAGTAAGTTGCCTGTGACGCAGGAGCCTGACTCAGCATCTCAGTGAGCTCCGTGTGCAGGATGACATAAAGATATACTTTAACCTCTGAAAAAATGTAGTGAAACTCTCTGCAGAATGATTTATTCAGCGTTCATACGCTGATGTGAACACGCAGTGTATTTTATATGTATGTATAGTCACTATACAACAATAAGTTAAACGCTGACCTATTTATTTTTTATCTTTTTATATTGTAGATTTTGTCGTCATCTATGGTTGCACCACAGATGATTTTAAAACGCGATGAAGCTGATCCTGAAGCGGCTATGCCTGCCTTTGCATGCATGTAGGCCTCAGCTGAAATAGAGCAGCACTAATATAGAGTGTGTGTGTGTGTGTGTCGCAGATGTCACCATGGATATAGGTCTGTTCTGTGATCAGGCTTATCATTGTGACAGGATTTTGGGAGCCACGGAAGAGGCTGGGAGGCAGGCTGGCTGCTCACACGCACACATTTGTACCCAAAAAAATCCCCGAAGCGGCTAGCTGTTTGATGTGAAGTGTCCTGAAGTGCCTCCTAACCTCGTTCACTGCTCTTTACCGCCGACTGAAAATCAGTCGCCAGTGCGAACCAGTCAGAAACCAGTTTATAGTTGAAATAAACATAATTCTGCTCACGGAAACAACCTGCAAACAAGATATTTTGTGTCTTCACAGATGCACATCCTTCATATTTTTGTGCTAATGCAAGGTTGAGCAACGCTGCGGAGATACAAGAAACCCAGAGTCTCACTCTCTCTCCCTCACACGTGCACACAAATATTGTTTGCGCCCGACCTCACACAAAACGAATTAAATTAATCAACAAGAGGCGTTGTTATCGTTCCCGGTGAGATAAAGGCGACGACGAGAACAGGCATTTCAAAGGAGTGCTGCACGGAATAATTACTTTCCAGAAAAATGCCTCTGTATTCACAGAGTGTGTGTGTGTGAGAGAGAAGGAAAAGATAACTGGAGAATATTAATGAATGTTTTTGAAAAGGTATTCACTTTCTTTACTGTGTTTGGGAAATTATTTATCCCTCGTCTTAGCCCCGTGTGGTTATTTTTAGGCCGCAGTGTGTTTAATTTATTCACTCTGTGTCAGTGTGACAAAACTCCACAAGAGAGCAGAGACACGACTTTTACGTTCCCGTTTGTGTACCGATTCAAACAAACAAGGTGCGACGTGCACATCAGTGGTTTTCCCTCTGCTTCTAGTCTTTATGCTAAGCTAAGCTAATTACCCTCCGGCTCTAGCGCCATCCTTAAAGCCTCTGTATTCTGGCTGAAGCTTTGAAGGTGGACCTGAGCTTTAACGGAAATGTATTAATTCAGTCACAATTCTTCATCTACCAATAAGAATGATGAAGGTGCAATTTGTCCTGCCCTAACAGATCACTCAGTTAGTTTAAGCACGCCCCCAGAAATACCCTAAGTGAAGCCGTTCCTTTAGCATCATGCATTTATGTCGGGGCTGCTATTCGTACTCTATTATAATCAATGTGGAATATGTAAATGTGTTTTGTCAGTTATCTTTGATCACATTAAAATTCAGTTTTTCTCCATTTGTCTTTGCGGTCAAATGTGTGGCGCCTTTACAAAATGACATCTTGTCCTGCACGGTAATGCGCGCGCATGTTCGATTTTAAAAGCCCGGTGAGATTTACCAGCCGGCCTCAAATAGGATGACAATTGTTTTCCCTGTGCAGCACCAGGTCAGCAGTTTTCAGGTCAAACCCACAAATCCTGCACAGGCATTATAAAAAAATTGTAATAAAAAAATGCTTGCAGAACCAGTTCAAATGGCAGCGTGAGCCTGATTCGATGGCGCAGATAAAATTCCCAAAATTGAAAGGCTCTTGCCGCACTTACACACATTCTAGTCCTTTTTGCTGGAAAACTACAGAGTCTGTTTACGACTTTGATAACGAAACCTTTTCTCAGTCATCTGTGATTTAGTGCAAATTCACCGGTAAATATTGATCAAAAACATTGTGGTTTTATCACTCCAAAAATAGCTGTACGGG
>NW_022281793.1:0-9650 GCF_004355925.1 Anarrhichthys ocellatus | reverse complement strand
CGGGGATGAGAGTTAGCACCTCCAAATCTGAGGCCATGGTTCTCTGCCGGAAACCGGTGGATTGCTCCCTCCAGGTGGGGACGGAGTGCCTACCTCAAGCGAAGGAGTTCAAGTATCTCGGGGTCTTGTTCACGAGTGAGGGTAAGATGGAGCGGGAGATCGACAGATGGATCGGTGCGGCTGCAGCAGTAAAGCAGGCGCTCTACCGGACTGTCTTGGTGAAGAGGGAGCTGAGCCGGAAGGCAAAGCTCTCAATTTACCACTCGGTCTACGTTCCTACCCTCACCTATGGTCACGAACTCTGGGTCGTGACCGGAAGGACAAGGTCGCGGCTACAAGCGGCCAAAATGAGCTTCCTCCATAGGGTGGCCGGGCTCAGCCTTAGAGATAGGGTAAGGAGCTCGGTCATCAGGAGGGAGCTTGGAGTCGAGCCGCTACTCCTTCGCGTCGAAAGGAGTCAGCTGAGGTGGTTCGGGCATCTAATTAGGATGCCTCCTGTACGCCTCCCACTGGAGGTTTTCCAGGCACGTCCAACTGGGAAGAGACCCCGGGGAAGACCCAGAACACGCTGGAGGGATTACATCTCCCAGCTGGCCTGGGAACGCCTCGGGATCCCCCAGAATGAGCTGGAACATGTTGCCGGTGAGAGGGAAGTCTGGGTCAGCATGCTTGGCCTGTTGCCACCACGACCCGACCCCAGAAAAGCGGAGGAAAATGGATGGATGGATGGATGGTGATCATCACATTGTATCATCTCATTTATTTGCCTGTTCAACTCCGCGAGGACGCTGGCGTCCTCGATCCCCTCCCCTTCCGTTCCATTCCTACGGCTTGCTTGCGCAAACTACGTCACAAAACATGGCCATGTTTGGTATCCCAGCATGCCCAAAATCCTCATCTTTGCAAAGAAATCATCGATTTTCTTTAATTTCTTATGGATGTTTCACAAAAGGAGCCCAAACACACACTGTCCAAAGTCGCCATAACCGCTGCAAGTCGGATCTTGCAGCTTTTCGACTGAAAAAGACACATTACAGAACCGACAATGTGCTAGTGGATGTTACCATGGAGCTAGTGGCTTCAGAAAACGCTAGTACTTATAGTACAAACCTTATCATCGTCTTCTGTAAGCCGTCAACCAATGTATAACCTTGCGTAACTGAGCTACCCGCATGCTCGATCGTGCACTCGGCCGCAGCCATTACGCACAGCAAGTCCGCTACTCACACACCACGTCTTCGAACATATAGACATAGTTTTTGCAATTTGCAATGGCTAAAAATAAAAGGAAAATACTGTAATATCAAAATATAAAGGGAGAAACACCTTTAGTGTGTCAGAATATCATTTGGTTACCATGTGTCCATTTGGGTCTTCAAATATCCTTTTAGAGCTCCGCCTGGATCTTTTCATGGAAGAAACACTGTAGAATGGTCATACTTTGTCCAATCTTCTTCACATGTGAGGCAGTTGTTCACTGATAGTGTAGTTACAGCCCTATACTGTCCTTTACCTGTACAGATACAGCCACAGACAGTTATTTATACTGAGATACTTTATTTTATGCGGACAAAAATCTTCAATTTTTACTGACTCCAAAGGCCCACTGCTCTGTTTCTGTATGACCTACAGGTTTTCTGACACTTTTGATGTATATAGTGGTTCCGAATCTACAGCCATTCTAATTTGGGTATGTAATTTTAGGCGGGTTTGCTCCAAAATAGGGGTGGAGTTGAACAGGTAACAATATAGTTATTGAATACAAATCAAACCAAGAGTGAGATCAATTAGTCAAACTAATAGTGTTAATATTTGAATGGTCCCCGGGACACTTTGTACTTGAAAAGTTGGGCCCCGAGGTCAAAAAGGTTAAGAACCCCTGCTATAGACCCTCTGTCCTGGGGATTATCAACATGGATATTAAATTCGCCAACAATAACAACAGAGGTCAAAATCAATACAGATTATAGACAGCACTTCAGTAAACTCATCAAAGAAGGTTGCACAGTATTTAGGCGGTCTGTAAATATTTATGAATAAAGCTTGAGTGGAATTCAGAGCCACATATTCAAAAGAAGTAAAATGACCAAAGGACATCTGCTTGCATTGAAGAGAATCATTAAATAAAATAGCAACTCCACCTCCTTTCTTATGCGCTCTTGTTTCACTCATGAAACTGAAGTTGTGAGGTGTTGATTCAATGAGAACAGATGCACTGTTATCTTGATTTAACCAAGTTTCAGTTAAAAACAAAATGTCCAGTTTGTGCCTAACAATAAAATCATTGATTAAAAATGTTTTTCATGACAGAGACCTGACATTTAATAAAGCTAAGTTTAATGTGGTTAAAGCTTTCTTTGCCCAGTTTATTTGGACAGGCTGACGAGGAATGTATGTTAAGTTTGATAAGTTTGCAGGTTTACTATTGTTTCTTCGCAGCCTCCCCTTTCTTTTTCTATAAACTAGCAGGACAGGAATTGAGAAAGCTAGTTGCATACAGGGCCCTGACTTTTCCTGGAGAGAGTCATTGGTGTCATTAGCCTTGTAGCCTGGACCCAGAGGATATCAATTATTGCCTTTATCAGGTAGGGGAGACAGAGGATGGTTGTGGAGCCGTAGTGGAGGTGGGGGATGGGCAGGGCACTTTAACTTCGCCGATTGTTTCAAAACTGGCTGAGGCCTTGGAGCCAGTTTCAGGGGTGGGGCTGGAGCTGTACGTCGAGGAGTGGGGCGAGGAGTGTGTTTGGTTCCAGCAATGACCAGCTCTTTCATGTGGTCAGTGAACTCCAGGTGGGGGGAGGATGGGGAGAGTGTGAGAGAGGAAAGGGACCTGGATGGAGTTTGGGGGGTGGAAGTAGGTGCTGGGGAGGGAGGTAAAGAGTCCTCGTCTCGGAAGGGTGGGGAAAGTGGGAGATCAGAGGCGGTCCCTGATGATGAGGTTGGAGACTCCTCCTTTTGGCTGTCGCTAGGCGGGGGCATCCTTCCCGTAAGGTCTCCATGGCGATGCTGTGTGGTTATCTCTTGTTTAGACGCCTCTTGTGTCTTGTCCTTGGCAGTAGGAACAGACGGATGACGCAGGGAGAAAAATAGATTAGAGGTAAACAGTTTTACCCCTGACTTGTTCAGGCAAACTCCGTGTGCCTTAAAAAGATGTCTGCGCTCCCAGAAAAGGTAGAAATTGTTGATAAAATGTACTGAATGGTCAGTACATGCAGTTGACAGCCATTTGTTCAGTGCAAACAGCCTGCTGAATCCTTCATCTCCTCCTCTGACTGGTGGAAGAGGGCCACTGATAAACACCTCAGCCTTGACAGAGCTGACTAATAAAGTCTCGCTTCAGAACTTCAGACTGTTGTTTCACAATATCACAGCTTCCTGTATGCAGGATGATGTTTTTCACCATGGGATGGTCAGCCACGATGTCCAGGATTTTGTCTCTCATGTTAGAGACCATATCTTTCGGAAAGCAGAGTATTTTGGTATTCTTGCTGCACAGTGTTCTGACATCTTTTACAGCATAGTCACCAACAATCAGAGTCTCAGGCCCAGTCATTAGCTTTCCCTGCTGCCTTCTACTCTCACATTTACTCTCAGTTCTTACCCTGCTTTGAGGAGATAGCTGCTTATCCAGGTCATCAGATGGAGATTTAGGATCCTGCGACAATGGAGCAAATCTGTTTTGAAGTTGTAGACTTGGTTGTTGTGGAGGGTTTTTGCAGGTTTTACTTTTCTCAGCTGTCCTTGGCTTTGTCCGTCTGAGTGCAGGGGTTGAGGAGCAGTTCTGCCTGTGTGGTAGTGCAGGCCAGGCCAGCATCACAAATCTCAGGGCGCTGGGCTCTGCCTGTTAGTCGTCCTTCCACATATTTTCTCTTCGGCTTTGCACCGAGAGAGTTCCAGGGAGGACTACCATTTGAAGATTCATTATCTGCTCCCTCCTCCTGTTTCTTGGTAGGCCTGGTTGTGCTAGTTAGCTGTGTCTTAGCTTGCGTTTGTCCAGTGTTTTGAGTCCATGGTAAAGTGGTATCATTCCCACACAGTCCATTTACCTCCACGTTTACTTCTAGTCGGTGGATTTTTGTTTCCAAGACTGCAATCTTCTGCAGGAGTTTGTAGTAGTCATCCATGGAGAAGGGAGGCATCTTGCTGCTACTTAGCTTTAGCTTAGCTGCTAATTAGCATTAGCTAACAACCCAAATAGCTCGACGACTTTCTGGATTTGTCTTCACTCAAACGTTGAAGAGTGATATATGTGATATATCTGGCAAATTGAAGAAAGAAAATGCAAGCAGAGGCAAGAGCAAGCAGCAAAGTGACTGCACTCTCTCATCAAGGTCAGGTGAGGGCAACTGGTCGGTAGTCATTGAGGCTAGATGGTGTCGTCTTTTTTGGTACAGGAACCAGGCACGACGTCTTCCACAGCACTGGGACTTCCTCCTGCTTCAGGCTCAGGTTAAAGAGATGTTGCAGGACATCAGACAGCTGGACGGCACAGGTCTTCAGGACCCTGGGGCTGATGCCATCAGGTCCTCCAGCTTTGCCTTGGTGGAGTCTCTCCAGCTGTCTCCTAACCTGGCCAGTTGTCACAGAGAGGGGGGGAGGGTGGAAGAGCCCTTTGATGTTGAGGGCTCTGTATCCATGCAGCTCACCAGGGGGGACAGAGGTGACAGAGGGGGAGGTGTTTGGGAGGTGTGGTGTGTGGAGGAGACAGATGAGGGCTGTGAGCTAAACCTATTAAAGAAAGAGTTTAGCTCATTGGCCCTCTCCAGGGAGCCCCCTGGTTGTCTCCCTCCAACCTTGAAGCCTGTAATCTGCTTAATCCCGGTCCACACCTCCCTCACATTGTTCTGCTGGAGTTTGGCCTCCAGCTTCCTCCTGTAGGAGTCCTTGCACTCTCTGATCTTTATCTTCAGGTCGCGCTGGACCCTGTCTCCAGACCTGAAAGCTGCTTTCTTCTTATTAAGAAGAGCTTTCAGGTCACTGGTGATCCATGGCTTGTTATTGGGGAAGCAGCGTACAGTCCGGGATGGTATGACGGTCTGTTCACAGAATTTGATGTATTCTGTGATACAGTCCGTCATGCTGTTGATGTCCTCCCCATGTGGTCCACAAAGCACATCCCAATCCGTTGACTCAAAGCAGTCCTGCAGGGCGTCATTAGCCTCCTGAGACCACCTCCTCACAGTCCTGGTGGTCACAGGCAGCCTCTGCACCAGAGGAACATACTTAGGTGTTAACAGGATCAGGTTGTGATCAGACCTGCCAAAGGGGGGAAGGGCAGTGGCACTGTATGCATCATTTGCATTTGCATACAGAAGGTCAAGAGTGTTATTGTTCCTTGTGGGGCAGTCAAAATACTGGTGAAAAGTTGGCAGGGCTTTATCCAGAGTGGTGTGATTAAAGTCTCCAGTAATTGCCAGAAAAGCACCAGCATGTTGACTCAGCAGTCCAGACACAGTGGACTGGATGGTGTCCACTGCTACCTCAGCGTCAGCTGATGGGGGGACGTACACAGCCACAACAATGGCGGACGTGAACTCCCTCGGCAAATAATATGGACGCATCCCCACGGCTAACAGTTCAATGTCCGGGCTACAGAAGCGTTCCTTCACACACACATGGTCGGGATTGCACCACCTCTCGTTCACATACACAGCAATCCCGCTACCTCTCTTCTTACCGCTCAGTACAACGTCTCTGTCCGCCCGAACAGTCCTGAAGCCGGGCACTGACACACTGTGGTCCGGGAAATCCGCATGCAGCCACGTCTCCGTGAAACACATGACGCTACACTCACGGAAGTCCCTCTCAGTCTTTACCAGCGCGCCAAGCTCGTCTGTCTTATTCGCCAAAGACCTCACATTCCCCGTTATAATTGCCGGTACCGAGGGTTTGTACTTCCTCACCTTCACCCTCTGCTTAGCGCCCGACCTGCAGCCCCGAGCCCTTCTCCTTAGCTCCGCCGGGATCTCAGGCCTGGAGCCGGGCAAAAGCCGCGGTTTGCTCAGCGCAATCAGCTGATCGCGGGAATAGACAATGGCCCCACTCATTGTGTGTGGCTCTCCGTACAAACAGGAAGAAAAGTAACAGAAAAGCCACGGGAAAAGTTGAGAAAAAGTTACGGTCCGTTGTCTGACCATAATTTAAGCCAAACGTTAAGGAAAAAGAACAAAAGCAGAGAAGAAAAGTGAAAAAAAAGACTAAAAATTAAAACACACACAGGGAGCTGCTGCGACAGGCAGCCGCTGGCACGGCGCCATCTTCCCATCTTAATCTGGGAACCCACCGGATATCATCTGATGTTGACTCAACTTTGTCTGGCTTCATTCACGTCATCTCTCAACACCAACTCCAGTCTCACATCTCAAGTGGCTAATCAGACTGTAAACAACAAGCAGCACAAGGAAAAGGAAGTCTTGGCCTTGATAAGTGCTGGCTACACCGGAACCCCAGAAATACAGCCCCTTGGCCCCAGAGGCTCGACCATCGTCAGACCGGTAGACGGTGGATCAGAGATTGACAACAACCATACTGTACCTTTTCTGAGCTGTGTTGTATTTCCCCAGGTGAATGTACTGTAATGGGCATTCCCAGCGTGACCACCAACCTGTCTGGTTTCGGCTGCTTCATGGAGGAGCACGTGTCAGACCCTGCTGCCTATGGTGTGGACACACTCACACACATCTAGTCTTATAAACAGCCTGCCTCATGTCAAAACTCCAATAACCCTTTCATTTTAAAGACTTACATGACTGTCCATCTGTGTCCTACACTCCCTCTGTTCTCCCTCACTGTATCTATCAGGTGTATACATCGTGGATAGACGGTCCTGTTCACCGGAAGAGTCCTGTAACCAGCTGACCCAGTTCATGTTCAGTTTCTGCCAGCAGTCTCTGCGCCAGCGCGTCATCCAGCGGAACCGGACTGAGAGGCTGTCTGACCTGCTGGACTGGAGATACCTGGGACGGGTCTGTTTCTGCTGCACCACCACCAAATAGATGTTTGAGAAGAGAGAATATACAACATCTAGCAGGCAGAATACTAATTCATGTCTGCATACACAACTCACAAGATAATAATCAACACAACTCTTTGAATGCATTAAACCAGTAAGAAAGAGATTTCCATTTAAAGCTTAAACGTCTTCTTTAAGGTAGTCCCTCCTGTCCAACCCTTCTCCTCTTTCATGATACAGTTTATAAGTTGTTTAGTTAGTTGATGTACATCTCTGCTGACTTGTGATTTGCAGTTCTACATACACGCCCGCCATCTGGCACTGAACAGAGCTTTTCCAGACAAGTTCAAGATGGACCCCATGTACCCGCTGAAGGTAAGCAATGCTGTACAAGAGAATGAGGCAGTTTGTGAAGAAGTGTCTGGCACGTAGGGTTCTTAGTATCAAAAGACCAGTCCGAAGTGACTGTTGAAATTCCAATCTAATGTCGACAAAGAGATGCAAAATGACCCCAAAGACCTGGCTGCTTTTGGCTGTCCTCTGGGTGGGGGTCTTTTACATATCTATGTCCACTGCTATAAATATGATTCATGTTAGAACATTTGAACTGGTTTATTTGACATTCATTCATTCATTCCAATAATGTACAGTTTATTATTGCTGAGGGCTATACATTTAAGTCTCAACACACTTTACTCATTTCCCAAATGTGTGAGAACCTGTAACATGTCATGTACACGACAATCCCTCTCATGTTGTGACTGACACGCACACTGGATACTTTTGGATTGTAACCACATGTGTCAGACTTTAGTTGGTAGCTTAAAAATTAGACTACATTTTATTTTGACATTAACAGGTATTATTACTAGAGTTATAATATCTAGCTGAAAATAAAAGGGAAAAGATAGGAAGATGGGAAGTAGATGGGAAAGGGAGGGCATTGCCCAATGCAGAAGGGGAGGAAAGGGAGGAGGGAGGAGGGGAGAAACAAAGAGAGAAAAAGAAAGAACTTGGATGGAGTGGATGAAGGAAATAAGGAATTCAACACAAGGCAAGAACGAGGGGGTAAGGGATAGAATCAAAGGCAAGAAAGAAAAACAAAAAGAAGGTTAGAAAAAAGAGAAAATGGAAGAAGGGAGGAAAGAGAATAGAAGGAATGAATGAGCGTGAAGTTGAGGCAGAAGGCAAAATGAGAAGGAAAGTCAAAGATCTCTGATGTTGCAACTTCTCATGGAAGCCTTCAGTACCTCTGAAGCAGCTGAGTGTGGAGGATCATCTGTTTCTCTGCAGACATGAACAGAAAGCTGCTTGGAAGTCAGAAAATCTTTTATAAAAAGTCACGCAGACTCATTTCCGATAACACCTTTGTCTCCACAGACAGAGGGCTTCCGTTACCCACGGCCCTACTCGGTGCCCCCCTCTCCCTCTGCCTCCGTCCACTCCACCCCCCACCACAGCGATGATGATGATGAGCCCTACGATGAAGATGAGGAGGCTGAGAGGGACCGACTGAACATTAAAGCTCCCTTTGTGCTGGGTGCTGTGCCATAGGGCAAGAAGAAGCAACCTGCAGAGTTAGGAAGCTGAGAAGCTGCTGACAAAACAGGTTTACAGTCAGTCACAGTGTTCCTCACGGATGTGTAAAGAATAAAGTAACAAGATGAAAGGCTCTCGAAAGTTTGTGGATTTGAGACAAAATAATAAAAGGGCTGAAAGCGTTATGCAAATTCTGGACATATCCTTCCAACGCATACTGTAGAGCCTTGTCTGCTTCTCCCTGAAATGGCTTTTTCCTTTTTCTAAAATGTATAATATTCATTGTTTGTTCAGTGTGGGCTCCATGGTAACTTAGCTCTGACAGCTTGATGGAGTAGCAGTAGGGGGCGGGGCTTAGCCAGGGATCATTTGCTATGCAGATGCCATACAGTTATATGTTCTAATGCAAAACAATAATTCTAATAGCCTAACAAATCTTCTTATCTACAACTATTTTACACGTGTCCACCCCTCTGTGCCGGTGTAAATTGTTTAGTTCCATCTTGGTCAAATAGTCATTTTTTTTATTATGTATTTGATTCCCTGTTAAACAATATAATAATAATAATTGATTAATTTGCATACTTGATAAACCATTATAAAAACTCAGACATTCTCAAACCAGTAGTGCTAAGAATTTCAACTCTTTTTATTAAAACATCACATTTCAAACAGAGTCAGATAATTCATATTTACAGAACAGCTGTTCTTCTCCTCACACACAACCCAAAACCTCAGATCACAGGAACCAGAGACAGCTCTAGAGATGTATGAAAGGGGATCAGAAGTATTCTCTCTTCCACACCGGCAGCTCCTGGAAATACACCTCATCTGGCTTTTCATCGGCTAGATGAGAGAAAGACAACGTGAACATTCAATTATGGAATTTCATTTATAACATAAAATACAAGTTTTGAGTCAAAGACAGAACAAAAGACACAGAATCTTTCAACTGTTTTCCTGACAGTCCGTAATAGACCCCTTTGATTTTAAATTAGACCTCCATAACACTTTATAATATAACATACAGTTGTGTGAAAAAGTGTTTGCCCCCCTCCTGATTTCTTATTTTTTTGCATGTTTGTCACACTTAAGTGTTTCAGATCATCAAACAAATTTAAATATTAGACAAAGATAACACAAGTAAACACAAAATGCA
>NW_022281792.1:8801-9788 GCF_004355925.1 Anarrhichthys ocellatus | reverse complement strand
TCAACCTAACTAAGTAGTTTTGTTGTCTCAACCTAACTAAGTAGTTTAGTTGACTCAACCTAACTAAGTAGTTTTGTTGACTAAACCTAAGTAGTTTTGTTGTCTCAACCTAAGTAGTTTAGTTGTCTGAACCTAACTAAGTAGCTTCCTGTGAAGATGAAAGTTTATTTTGAAAAGATGAGCAGAAATTGACACGTGTTGCTGGACTTTTAGGAAAATGGTTTCGTGTGTGTGTGTGTGTGTGTGTGTGTGTGGTGCATGACTAAAGTTTCTTGATATTTGGTAACAAAATGAGAGTCAGAGAGGTCAGAATGTGAGTATTTTTAGATCAGGTAGAGGAGAACAAAGTGCAGCGGTTTCAGTTTCAGTGAAGTCCTGCCGGCTCGGTGTCAGTTTTTAGAAAGCTTTCAGTCCCGCGTGGCTTCTGTGGTTTCACCCTTCACTTCCTGCACAGAGGTTATTAAAGCCTGAAACAATAGAGGAGGTGGGACAGGAACGGAGACTTCCTGAAGCTCCGACACAGAGACTCAGTGGTGAACTAGAGCTGAAGTCAAACTATAACGCTTAAAGAAGTATTTCACCGCTGGAACGATGCTTTTTTAAATTAAAGGGCTGTCGATGCAGGATAGAGAGGTGAAAATCGGTGTGAAATCGGTGCTAAATGACCAGAGAAAACAGAGAAAAAGGGGCTTTCAGTAAAAAAGATAGAAAACCTACAACACCCAGAATGCACTGGCTTGTTGCGGTCGAGTACTTTACTACTTCAATGCTCAGACGTTTTGTCCACTTGTTGTTTAATAGTTTAATAGTGTAATAAGAAGTTCTCTCAATGGTTCTCTCAAAACTTCGCCGTCGCCAGGAGTGACGTAGAGACCTGTCAATCACCGTGTAGCCCCGCCCTAAAGCATCCCCTGCTTTATGGTCTGTGTGACTCTAAATGGACCATAATGTACTAAATGAACATCATGCTGTATTGAAGAAGACTTG
>NW_022281792.1:0-8791 GCF_004355925.1 Anarrhichthys ocellatus | reverse complement strand
CTATACAACCAGAGGAGTCGCCCCCTGGTGGACACTAGAGAGAATGCTCTATTGCTTACAGCTTACGGCGCTACCAGAATACACACACATAGTCTGTCAGTCGCTGCTCTTTGGCGATTGCTTTTTATTTTGGACGCTAAGCGGACAGACAAGCTTGGTGAGTTTACCTGCTGTGGTTTGGCTCAATGAAACGTGTTCTATTGCATGTAAAGAAGAAGCGCATTATATTATGACTGTGAGTCCATTACTTGTTTTTGCGTTGACTTTAAGCCTGTTTGACGGCGCTTTACAACACTGGTCGTGTTCTTTTAATCACACACGACACGCCTGATGTCTG
Organism: Anarrhichthys ocellatus; assembly: GCF_004355925.1. NCBI lineage: Eukaryota > Metazoa > Chordata > Actinopteri > Perciformes > Anarhichadidae > Anarrhichthys > Anarrhichthys ocellatus. The sequence continues at coordinate 8,454 of NW_022281792.1, read as the reverse complement.
AACTCTGCTGAGTTCACCTTTCTAGTATTTCTTTATGAGGTCCATAAAATGATGGCATTACAATGATGAAGCTCTAAGCAGCAGAAGAACTGTATTTGACCCAACAGGCTAATTCCAGTATGCTCAGACTTGATATACTCAACAAACTCAGCAGAAATGTGTGAATAAAGAGCTGAGTATGAATATTGGTGTCTACACAGAACCTTCCTTTGCTCAATGCATCAGAAAAGTATCTGGAAACATCCGATCAACGAACAAAACGTTCAGCAACAACTTCCCGTACGCGAGACGTTGTGGTCTGGTTCGATTCCCGGTCCTGTGAAGGATCCACCAGCATTTTTATTCTGGCAGTGTGAACAGCATTCATGTTGGGGAAATAAGATTTACAGGAAATATAACTGAACAGTTAAATAAAATACGGGATGTGTCGTTCTTCGACTCGCTGCCTCGGTGTTTCTGAAATCCTACGTCCCCTGAAGCCGTCGTTGTCAAACGGACATCACACTCTCCGGGAAGTCGATCATCCTGAACAAATCTCCCCACGAGGCCGTGCTTACAGCCCTCTTTTCCATCTTCCCGTCCATCTGGCAGTAGTTAAAGATTAATACGCTGGAATCTGGAGAGCCGAGCAGAAGACGGCCGGTTTGATCCAGACAGAGAGCGTTGATGTCAAACTGGGCTGAGAACCGTTCAGCGGGTCCCAATGGTTTTCATTTGGGGTATTTTTTGCCACCGGAAACACTGACCTCACTATAACTATAGCAGCAATTGTCAACTACTTATTTCCTCTATTTGTCCTCATGTTCCCCACGATGCTTTAAACCTATATATCATTCAACTCACTTATATTTAAATCAAGTGGTGCACTTTCCATTATTTAGATTTCTTGTTTTGAAGAAATATTATACTTCTTGGAAAAATTGCTTATTCACTTTGTTTCCAAGAGAGAAAGAATGAATCCGCTGTCGTGTCTTTGTGTTCAGCTGGAGTCAGGTAATGGTTAGCCTAGCTTAGCATAAACACTGGATGCTGGCATGGCTACGTACAAAGGTAATGCCTACTAACACCTTTAAAGCTTAGTAGCTGTGTTTTAATAGACATATTTTGATGTATTTCATTTAAAAAAGCGCTGTGGAAATGGCAAAATTTGCTTAAACGTCCTCAATTACGGAAAAAAAACTTCAATGTTTGCTTGAGGTTCTGACGTAGCTTTTAACTCCCATGACTGATCAGATGTTTTCTTCATGGATATTCCCATAACGTGAGAATGACACTAGCTGACATTAGAGAACAAGATGTTAGATAGCCAAGGAGACCGGTTTAGTTTTCAGTTCGCAACCCCGACTTCTTCTTCTTCTCTGTTTAATGCTGGATCACAGCCACACGTAGCGCCAACCTCTGACCAAACCGACTTCATTTGTTCCAAACCAGTTGATGAAAAACTAGCCAAATTTCCATTTCTTTGGCAATTGATTGGAATCCCAGCTCCTGTTTAACGTGTCGTGTCTCAAACACAACTGTTTTGTGGTTTTAGAGGGCAGCTGTGTGCTGCTACTAATTCTTTATGACCAACAGTGTATCCATCCGGTAATAGCTCGGTTGCCAGATACCGTCGGTGAGCTCAGCTTTTAGTTTGGGCCTCTGTAGCAAACCGTAACAACCTCACTGTGGTGACGAGAAGTCAGGAACAACGGTTGCACAAGAAATAGTTCCATTGTGACTTTAAAACACTTTAAACTATTCATAAAACAACATGTAATATGTACCTAAGATAAGATGTGTTGTCAAAGGAAAGTGAAGCCGGATCAGATGTTTATGCATCGCCAGCGTTGCTCCCAGCTGAATGCATGAATGGACATTGAGTCCCTGATAAAGTGCTTTGTACCTGAAGTTATGGATTTACAATTTCCTCACTCTGAGAGGAAATACAGTCCAGACACGACTCCTCTTGTGTTTGACTTCCTGCTTTATTAGATTATAGCCACCGTCAATTAGCATGAGCGTTGAGTATTGTTCAACATTTGTAATCAATTTTCATTTTACAATTTGTACCAAAACCTGTAACACAAAACTATGAGCAGTCCTGCACTCTCAGCAGCTGTACCACTTCGTCCTCCAAACCTCCTCTGCTTCTCCTCATCCTCTGGTCTTTATTAGAGAGGTTTCTATAATAACCGTTTACTATACTCCAACACGGCGTTGTTGTCGGGTTATTATAAACCTGAGGAACCTATCGGTGTCCACCTCCAGCTCTCCAAACAATCTTCTCGGTCCCGTACATAATTGAACGCGCAGACTTCATGCTGTTGCATTAATGTTTCAACACATGACCAAATACAGACAAGGAATGCTAAGAAACTTACATGATGACACCTGCGCCGTCTGCCATGTTGAATCTCCAGTGACCAGTTTTAATGAACTGCAACGTTACAGCTTTGCACAATAAATGTGTCCATATTAGGTATGTTTCTGTGGTTCAGCAGCAGACTGTGAGTTTTGCCACGAGTCGGTCAAGTTAAATTACTGTTTAAAGTCTACTTAAACCTGCATTAACTGATTTATTCTTGCCACTTGGGGGCAGCGAAAACAACATTGATATATCATCACCTTTTAAGTTGAACTTGTTAAAAAGTTGCTTATCTCCACATCCAGCAGTTACTTGATGAGTCTTTGTGTCAACTATGAATATAAGTCTAATATTCTCTCTCTTTTAGCTCTGTTTTTGGTCTCCACCAACTCCTGAGGAAACTCAGTTGTCAGAATTTCTTTTGGCATTGTACGTTTCTGCAAATCTCAGGATACGTTAAAGGTCAACGTTTCTGAATCAAAAACAAATTTCAAAAATACGTTTCATATCAGCACAATGTCACAAGATTAACTTTGAAAATGATTGGTTAGGTTTAGACAACAAAACTATTTGGTTAAGGTGAGAAAAGAGATCGTGGTTGGTGTTAGAATAATAACGTAATAACGTAACGTAACAAGGTAACGTAACAAGGTAACGTAACAAGGTAACGTAACAACGTAACGTAACAAGGTAACGTAACAAGGTAACGTAACAAGGTAACGTAACAAGGTAACGTAACAACGTAACGCAACAATTGACTTTGACATTCATTCCATCTGTGATCTGTCTCTTTAGCTGCTAAATGCTGCACTGTGTTCACCAGCTGGTCTCTAACTGTCTGTCTGCTGTTTGCTGTGGAGCAGGACGTGTTCAGTGTTTGTGTTTTTACTGCTTATTCTTTGAAAAGGATGCTATGAGAGCAGTGAGAGTGAACCAGAACACTGTCAACTCACTATTAAGATCTGTAAAGCCGAAAGAAGCCGACCAATGACTCGGCAGTAGTCACAGGGGTATTTATCGGCTCCGATTGGCAGTGATGGAAACATGACACCCGGGTGGACAGGAATATGGCCAATTATTATAATTTGTTAACGTACAAAACATACAGTGAATATGCTCTCCTCAAAACCACCAGACTCCAGTCAGAAAACTGTTATTTTATCTTTCAGATCATCAAAGTGTTGTGTGTATAATGATAAACATGTAATCCTCAAAAGTAGTACATTTTCACCGAACAAGATATTCAAGATGCATTGTCCCTGAGATGAGTAATGAGACAAACATACATGGGACGATTGGGTGGTTTCGCGGTGCACATACATTTTTTTGGGGAAAAGCACCTTCCTGAAAGCACACTGGATGTATTATTTAGTTTTAAATATTTGACTACAAAAATATGTTATCAATAAGTTCTTTAAGTATACTTTGATGCTAATCCTTTTGTACCTTCTGCAGAACTTGTACAGTTTTTCTTCTAATTATTACTTGAACGTCACATCACAGACACCTTCATCCCAGCTGATTAGTTAGAGAGTGTGTGTGTTCAGTGAGAGCTTTAATGAGTTACAGTCTGGTAATGATGCTGAGGTGCTGGTGGTGACGAAGGTGTTCCAGCTCAGCGGGTCGTCTCTCCGCCGTCGACCTCCCTCTCTGATTAGGCCGAGTGAAGGAAGAGGAAGCTGACAGCCTCCTCTAATTAAAGAGCCGGAGAAAGAAGAACCTGAGGCAGCATCCGGCGGGGCGTTCTTTGCTCGGGAACATAACGGGTTTGCAGAACCAATTAGCAGCGTCAGCCGTGCGTGAAGGAAATAAATAGATGTGAAGACAAACGCTTCTTATTAAGATGTAACAGTTTGGAGAAGAGACTTGTTCCACACAGAGAGAGGAGAGTACGACTTTATTAAAATCTGCTGTTTCCAAATGTTCCACAGTTCCCTTCAGTCTGTCAATAAGTGATTAAATGTCTACGTGGCTCTCTGGGTCCGTCCTCCATCCCGTCTGTCTGTCTTCAGTCATCAATGTTACTGCTGATGGAAGGAAGCGCTTGTTTGAGGCACTTCCTGCTCTGGGATATGTGTGTGTGTGTGTGTGTGTGTGTGTGTGTGTGTGTGTGTGTGTGTGTGTGTTTGTGTGTGAGGAAATATAAACCAAAAGGTCGATGTTTTTAAGACTATATACTGTATATATATACAGTATATATATACTGTATATATATACAGTATATATATATAGGGAGAGAGAGAGACAGAGAGCTCAGTGGCTCTGTTCCAGCTGTGTCAGCAGTGGAGCATCATGACCACTTCCTGTTTTGTAAACAGACTTTAATCGACTTGATGCAGGTCCAAACCTTTCAGACTTGATCCTCCTGCTGAACTGAAGTCTAATTTCTCACTCCGATAGCAAATAATTATGTTTGAATGAAGCAGTGAGTCAGTTTGACTTCAAGTGGAAAAAGCACTTTTTTTGTTCAACAGAGTAGTTGTTGGCAGTTTAAGTCTTATTGATGCAGGGAAGGTTATTTTGACACCTGGACAACTATTTTGAAATGCTTAATAAATTATACTTCTCTTTTTTTACAAAGCAAATTTTCATCTTCTTTTAATGTGACCTGCGTAGTGTTTTTGCTGCACAGATCATTCCTGCAAACTCCTCCCCTTTCACAAATGTAATCAATTGAATGAAAACATTGGCATCCAAAACATTTTCACTGTTTTTCTCTGCAAGTCAAATCAAAGATTAGATGTTGTGTCCGGCTTCACCACGCATTTAGATACTTGGCCAGAAATGCAAACTGAGAGTAGCTTTTCTTTTCAGGTGCTGCCGCTTCAAATCTCTCTGTATCATTAAAATGAAACCTAAATGTCAAAGTTGAGCTAACTGAAGATTTGGACGTCCTGTGTTTGAACGTGGTGTGAATCCAAGTGATTCCCTCCTTGTTGCGTCTCCTTGTTGCGTCCCCTTGTTGCGTCTCCTTGTTGCGTCCCCTTGTTGCGTCTCCTTGTTGCGTCTCCTTGTTGCGTCTCAGTGTTGTGTCAACCTTGTTGCGTCTCCTTGTTGCGTCTCCTTGTTGCGTCTCCTTGTTGTGTCAACCTTGTTGCGTCTCCTTGTTGCGTCTCCTTGTTGCGTCTCCTTCTTGCGTCTCCTTGTTGGGTTTGGTTTGTTGCCTTAACCTAACCAATCTTTTCACAACGTGAACCGTGTTGACATTTGAATGATATGTCTGAACATCTCCTGTGGTTTGCAGAAGCATACAATGTTAACATTTTGGCTGTTCGCGACTCACGATATCTCAGTGTTGTGCACATAGCTTGTTTTACTCAGAATGACAAACATTCAACTGAACCAACATGACTAATATTTATAGTAAGTAATGATTTGGGTACCGGAGGCCCGACCATGGTGACCTGGGTCAGGGTTCTGAACAGAGGTCTGTGTGTGATTCCTGCAGTTAGATGATTCAAATCAACACTCTGACGTTTCACTGAGCGGCTTTTAATGATCCTGAGATTGTTGATTGTTTTTCCTTCTAATCAAATGCAAATAGCAGAGAACCGAATGTACCGACATCGAACAGATCCCCGCATCTCATTAGGGCTTTCTATCGGTCGCCATGGCAGCGCAGTAGTAGCGGAGCGGGAAAGGTCAGAAGAGGAGATGGTTCTCATGACCTTTACTTTGGCGAGACGAAGCAGTAAGTGTTTCCTGGTGCTGTGGCAGCAGAGACACTTCACACCTCGAAGCATGAGGATTTATTTAAATGAGTCAACGTGTTCATGGAAACATTACAGCCGATCGACCGATCAATGAACTATACACCTACTGTGATAATCGATGCATTTCAGGTAAAAACTTCAAACATATTCTGGTTCAAACTCCACCACTATGATGCTTTTCTGCTGTTTTATGACATCGTTACCAAATTGTGACATTTTTCTGACATTTATCGGACGAAACTCATAAACCTCAGAGATTAGGTTTTTCTGATGGAGTCAAATGATTTAATTCTGATTACTATATTTGGGGTTAATTTGTGTCTTTGCGTTCTGGTATTTTTCAACAATCACACTCTTTGAGGTCCTGTTTCCGTTTATATGTGGTGAGAAAGTCATTAAGAAAACAGGCTTCTGTTTGAAACAAAGAAACTTTGTTTTGTGTCTTGTCTTGCAGTCGTGATCTTCTCTGAGACGGTTTCCGGTCTTTCCTTTAAAAACAAAACTAAAAGTTGAAACTTAATGGAAGCATTAAGACCTGAGATGAAAGAGTGAGGAGGAAGAAGAAGGTACAAAAAGGAGATTAAGAAGAGAAGAACATCCTCTTTCCTGGATAACCTTTGCTTTTTGTTCTCCGTCACCTCTCGCATGAAGAAAGTGCAGCTCTGTGACGGCTTCATTCTGTGGCTTTTAGCTGGATATCTCTCCGGATTAGTGCAGTCAGAGAGGATCCTGAAAGCTCTTTTCTTCACTCTGTGGATGATTAAAGCGTGTGACGTTCAGGGTCCTGTGGATGATTACAGCGTGTGACGTTCAGGGTCCCGTGGATGATTAAAGTGTGTGACGTTCAGGGTCCTGTGGATGATTAAAGCGTGTGACGTTCAGGGTATCGGTTCATCCTGCTCGTTACGAGCACAAAAAACAAAATCCTTTCATCTCCAGATCTGTCACACTGAAGGTGGAAAGTGGAAGCCGGCCTGCTTTTCATCTCAGCACATCTGTGTGAGTTAGGAAGTGTGCAGGGGTCAGAGAGAGGTTGAGGCTCCTCCTCCAGGACTTTCAGAGCTCTTCCTGGTTTTCAGGGTATTGTCTCTGACCTTTGGGACTGAGTCCACCTGACACATCATCAGATAACGTGTCTAAACCTAAGTAAGTAGTTTAGTTGACTCAACCTAACTAAGTAGTTTTGTTGACTCAACCTAACTAAGTAGTTTTGTTGTCTAAACCTAACTAAGTAGTTTTGTTGTCTCAACCTAACTAAGTAGTTTTGTTGACTCAACCTAACTAAGTAGTTTAGTTGTCTAAACCTAACTAAGTAGTTTTGTTGTCTCAACCTAACTAAGTAGTTTTGTTGACTCAACCTAACTAAGTAGTTTTGTTGACTCAACCTAACTAAGTAGTTTTGTTGTCTCAACCTAACTAAGTAGTTTTGTTGTCTCAACCTAACTAAGTAGTTTAGTTGACTCAACCTAACTAAGTAGTTTTGTTGACTAAACCTAAGTAGTTTTGTTGTCTCAACCTAAGTAGTTTAGTTGTCTGAACCTAACTAAGTAGCTTCCTGTGAAGATGAAAGTTTATTTTGAAAAGATGAGCAGAAATTGACACGTGTTGCTGGACTTTTAGGAAAATGGTTTCGTGTGTGTGTGTGTGTGTGTGTGTGTGTGGTGCATGACTAAAGTTTCTTGATATTTGGTAACAAAATGAGAGTCAGAGAGGTCAGAATGTGAGTATTTTTAGATCAGGTAGAGGAGAACAAAGTGCAGCGGTTTCAGTTTCAGTGAAGTCCTGCCGGCTCGGTGTCAGTTTTTAGAAAGCTTTCAGTCCCGCGTGGCTTCTGTGGTTTCACCCTTCACTTCCTGCACAGAGGTTATTAAAGCCTGAAACAATAGAGGAGGTGGGACAGGAACGGAGACTTCCTGAAGCTCCGACACAGAGACTCAGTGGTGAACTAGAGCTGAAGTCAAACTATAACGCTTAAAGAAGTATTTCACCGCTGGAACGATGCTTTTTTAAATTAAAGGGCTGTCGATGCAGGATAGAGAGGTGAAAATCGGTGTGAAATCGGTGCTAAATGACCAGAGAAAACAGAGAAAAAGGGGCTTTCAGTAAAAAAGATAGAAAACCTACAACACCCAGAATGCACTGGCTTGTTGCGGTCGAGTACTTTACTACTTCAATGCTCAGACGTTTTGTCCACTTGTTGTTTAATAGTTTAATAGTGTAATAAGAAGTTCTCTCAATGGTTCTCTCAAAACTTCGCCGTCGCCAGGAGTGACGTAGAGACCTGTCAATCACCGTGTAGCCCCGCCCTAAAGCATCCCCTGCTTTATGGTCTGTGTGACTCTAAATGGACCATAATGTACTAAATGAACATCATGCTGTATTGAAGAAGACTTG